>NC_054552.1:30843512-31028512 GCF_017654505.1 Polyodon spathula | reverse complement strand
ATAATGTATTTCTAATCCCGCTGGTAATTCTCTAATCTTCGGGCTAAACCGCGAGACGTGCCCAATGTCATTCATTCGAGAATAGGACAAGAAAAATATGAACACCGTAACAACATGGCCTGTTGTTCATGGTTCCAGTTATATATCCTGAGTGATGTTTACATTGAAAACATTCACATGCCTTTGGGAGGTTGTTACCAGATATTGTATTATTGCTTGAAATGTAATTATGTTTTATATTCATTTAAAATAAAACATCACTTACATTAATAATTGAAATGGTATTATTGGAGCCTATTCCCTATTACATGTTGGGTGCAACTAAGGCGTGATTTATCAGTAAAACAGAAAGAAGTCGTAATGTTCGTTAATTGGCTATTTCTGAGTGGCCTAAAGGAAGGTTATGAAAAACAACACATTTGTAAAGTAAACGTATTAGCAAAAGTCGTAGAAACCAATTGTCCTTAATGTACGTTTGCAGTAAGCAATGACTTATCTAATCGGGTAAGTGATTAGCTTACTAGGAGTACGAAAGGATCGTTTGCATTCCCCTGTTTAAAAAGATCATTATATAGCCTGTGCCCAGCCTGGCAAACAGCACTGAAACGAGGAGGATCCGCTTTTACGCACGGAGAGTGTACAAATCACCGTGCATATTGACTTTACAAAACCACTAATGAAGGGGTTTCATATATGACCCACGCCATAAAGATGATTTCTATATCACTGAAATACATAAAGATATTAAGGAAAGATGTATTTACCCTAAAGCGCAATAAGCACCAATGTTGTGAAAGACACACAACGTTTGGGTCTTATAATGTGAGTTCTGGATTTCTTGTGGCTCTTTTTGTTAACACAAACAAATAGATTTTGGAGTGAATCATGAAAAAGCTGCATTTATATATATTTTTTTCTTCTCGGGGCTGTGTGTGTGTGTGTGTGTGTGTGTGTGTGTGTGTGTGTGTGTGTGTGATGGGGGTGTGTGTGTGATGGGGGCGTTTGCGCGCGCCTTATTTCGGATTAGTTTCTTCATGTTCATGTGTGGTGATGCAATATTTTCTGGGCAAATGCTAATTGGAAAAGGTTTTTCGTGCTTCGTATGAGAATTTAAATAAATCAGTAAATAAATTACAACTAGATTTAAAGGCATTGAAACACAGCAGCTTTAATTTAGTTTATTTCTTTGGAGTGATGGATTGAGTCTTTATAAAGAAACATGTGGCAGAAGGATTGCGCGTTAAAGATTCGCCCTAGATTGGTAGTTGAAAGATTTTTTAGCAGGATTTTTAATGCCTGTCTGGTCATCACGCTAGAGCCATTGGACAGGTTATTTTTCCTGACCCGGCAAACGGATTCCGATGTAATTCATCTTACCCTTTCCGCTCGTGAACAGGACAGCTCGCCATGTTATCAACAGCCAGGTTTTCTAATCGCATCTAATGGTAACCGGGCGAGGGAGTCTGCGTATATCTTCAGATAACTGCAGTGAAACACAGTCAATAGCATGTCAGACAATACCAAGCTGATATTAGAACAGTTCATAGGCGACCTGAATAAACATAGCCTACATATTTACTTTTCTCGCAATTTCGTTTTTAAATACATATGTCTTTTACGTCATAGTAATTATTATTACTATTATTATTATTATTATTATTATTATTATTATTATTATTATTATTATTAGTAGTAGTAGTAGCAGTAGTATTTCTGAAAGATTGTGTATTATAATTACATGAAGGTGTTAAGGAAACAGGATGGATTCAGCTCAAAAACATGATTTTCATATTTCAAATGGCGTTTGCAGGCACACACGGAGCGGTGGTGAAGGGTTGGGTTTTGACAGGGCACACTGTCTTCAGGCGGGTCAGAGACGTAGCAATGTATTGCAAGGAATAGTTACTGTTAATGCATTTGCTGTGCTTAACTGCACTTTGTTAGGCTTTTGAGTGGTGTACCGCAGTAAACTTTTTTAATGGTCCCGCCCCTGTCAGTCCTCCAGTCCCCGCTCTGTAACTCACCCAGACCGCCTATCGCACCGCGTCCTTCACTGACAGCACGCCAAGTGTAGGGAACCATAGCGCTGCCTTGGTAACAACAGCTCGGGGACAGAGACAGTTCTATTCATATTTCAAAATGTATTTCAGAGGCTAGAGCAAAAGAACAGTTGAACAAGAACGTAGGAATAATGAAATAAATGACTAGATTACAGTCTGACGTCATGCGGTGCCTTGCTACTTGCATCACAAAACACGAAACTATATAATATATATATATATATATATATATATATATATATATATATATATATATATATATATATATATTCCCAACCCGCCCATCCCCCCCCACCCGCTCACATTCTCTAACAGTGATTCTTGCTTAAATAAGTTCATTCTCTCTCTCTCTCTCTCTCTCTCTCTCTCTCTCTCTCTCTCTCTCTCTCTCTCTCTCTCTCTCTCTCTCTCTCTCTCTCTCTCTCTCTCCCAATGGAAATGTTTGAACTTACATGTGATAATGTGTTACGTGGGCAGCTAACCCCTTTCTCTGATGAATTTCCACTAATAAAAAGAATAATAGCTGACCTCCCATTGTTGCTTACGAATACTGTATTCTTAACCAGGACGCCGTTCATCACTGCAGAATAGTAGAATATTTAACTATTTAATAGAATCACCACAACCTGATCGCTTTATGTACCATTGTGACGAAATTACTTTAAATTTTAATTCAGCGAAGCACAGATACTGATCTCTGATCCCTAAAATGAATAAGAAGTTTCTGTAAGGTAACAGAGATAGTTAGGTATTTTTGTACCCATACACCTCGCCAGGTAAGTAACTCTGCAGTTGGTATCAAGTGCGTTCTCTCAGATCGGATGTCTGCACAGTTGCTCTTAAGGACTACCCACTTCTATTACAAGGTGAACAAGTCCAGACGTGCTCATTATGTTGTCCAGCGTTCAGAGCTGTAAGATATTTCTACAAGAATAATTGAGTTTATAAAAGGAAAGCAACTCCTGAAAAATATGTAATTTACCACATTTGTCATTGTGCCTGGAGGTGTCATGCTATCTTGTTTTTGTTTCCTTTTTAATTTTTGATACTCTTTTTTTCTGTGAATACATACCAAAAATTGATATTTTAATTGAAGAACTCAGCTATGACATATTGAAGCAATTCATTAAAAAAAACAGATTGCTTCTGCAGCAATGTGTGACGATTTATACAGAACAGGCTCTTGAACAGCCACAATGACAGATCTGCACGGCCGTTATTCTATCAACCGTTGATAGGATTCTAACTAGACCCCCACCTAGCATTAATCACTAGACCATACTGAATCCCAGTCTATTAGCTCTTAATGTTTGGCCACACGAATCCCCAGTCCCTCAGCACTAATCAATTGAACATACTAATTCCCAGTCCATTAGCTCTACCACTTAACCAGAAACCTGGTGTGTAAACTCATCATCACTTTTAGATATTACTGAGGCCACCAGGGGTTTAGAGCAAAGAAAAGTAACTGTTATCACAAAACCAGAGTGCTGAAACCATGAGTGCTGCATATACACAGGCACAGACACACACGAACACGCACACGCACACGCTACACGCATACTGAGGTGCGTCAATCAGGGTCTGGCATACCCTTTATCAGGTACTTAAATGTAATGCTGAAACTCGTCCTGTGAGTGAATGGAATTACTTTTTAAAAACACTCCTAGAGCCTGAAATGGAAGAGCCCTATTCCCAAAATCGAATTCTCAAATGGGTTATAAAGCATTTCCCAAATCCGTTTGTCAATAGCTCATCTGAGATAACTTCATGTTTTCAATCTTATGGAACCAACAACCATCTGTAACAGTTTCATGAATGTCAGATCTTTATTTATTCATCCAAATTTTTTGGTGTTTTCATTATTCGCTTTCAAAGTGAGATATATAGGTTGTAGACACAGCAACACACTCTACACATATGTATACAAGTGCACAACTGCAGACATACACACAGGTGCACACATGCACATGCATGCACTCCCAGGAGTGAACTAACACACACCTGTGACTTAGTGGAGTCTCTGTTGCTGGGAGTAGCAGCACACCTAGATGTAAGCACATGTTCATACAATATTCATTTTGTTTTCAGAAAAGCAATCTGTAAAATATATCATTTCCTCTGTGGATGCTTTAAACCTCATCTTATCAACCAGACTTCAATACCTAACCAGCTGGTACTGTTTTCTGTCTCTTCTTATTCTGTCCAGGATGCTGTCTAGCTCTCTCTTTGTCTTGTTTTTTGTTATTTGCACATTCATCCACTTGGATATAGTCACACTTTCACAGTTGAATAAAGCACAGTGATTCCAGTCATTATCCGTGTTTTCTTAAGCCGTTAGCATTCTCTATTATTGGAAACAGATTTTCAGTTGTGTGGCCATAGATGTGGAAATCTGTGCACAAAGGCTATAGAGTTATCTGTGCAGCAGCACAAGCAGAATTAAGATTACTGTTAGAGTCTAGCATCATCACGACCCACAAAACTTGAATAGAACCACGCAGATGCTTAGCTAAACATATGAAAGAAGGAATATATAGTAAATCCTTTGCAAAGAATCTTCAATGCATTGTCCTTTTTTTACGTACCTTTCTTTTACCCTTCTTGATTGCAGCGTTATATTGCTCTAGGGTCTGTATTGTGAAAACATTTCTATTTTAGAAACAGGTACTGTTTTAACTTACTGACTCTATTTGGGATTATCCATAGGGGTTTACATCTATTTATCTCTAAATTTATCTCTCTATCTATTTAAATTTATCTCTAACTGTCAATGTAAACTTTCTTGTTGCCAACCTTTCGATCCAGACCTTTAAAACTGACACATTTTCTTGGAATGTATTCAGAACAGCAGGGAGCCAACTGTTTTTTCTTTCATTTTTTTTTTAAATTGAGGATGATCTCCAACAACAGCAGGAATTGATCCCAAGACCTTCTCTGTAGCAAACAAGAGCCTTACTGCTTGAGTTGAAGGATCAGCCTCCATGATGCAGGTATTCACCTAACTCTGGATCTCCTCAAGGTTAAAATAAAGACACAAACCCAATCTGGAGTTCGAGAGCTTGTCAAAGAGTTATGTGTTCTGTTTAAGAGTTGTCAGCAATGAAATAATCCAAGATCCATTATAAATAATGTATTCTTCAGGAAAAAGCTATTTGTTATTCCAAAGCGTACTGAAGGGTGCATAAGATGGGTATGGAATTAAAAAAAGGAACCGTCGACAATTAACTAGAAAAGTTAAGTTTTAGTTATTGTTATTTATCTATAGTATGTGTTTATTATATCAACAGGGGGGAAGACATTAAGGCTGAAGAGATGATGCAGAGACCCTATTTCCACATTACAATTCACTGCAAATTGTATGGGTTTCTTATGTACATTAACAGATGTTGAAGTCATCAGCCACCTTACTAGGTTGTAAGATGCTCACATAAAATTAAGAAATACATTTTAATTCAATTATACTCCTGCTTGAAAGGCAGTGTGGTGAAGTGGTTAGAGCTGAGGGACTGGGAGGCAGTGTGGTGAAGTGGTTAGAGCTGAGGGACTGGGGGGCAGTGTGGTGAAGTGGTTAGAGCTGAGGGACTGGGAGGCAGTGTGGTGAAGTGGTTAGAGTTGAGAGACTGGGAGGCAGTTTGGTCTAGTAGATCTGAAGGCAATCCTTGTTCACCTGCATACACACTCAGCTTCACAGCTTCATAGATTAATGCTTTTCTTGAGGAGCTGCTGGAGCTTCCCTCAGTTTTGAGTTCGGAAAGCTAGTCAAGTCAGACAGTTGTAATCAATGATGATGCTTGGCTGGGTGAATTGCATCAGTTCCGAGGTAGGGAGGTGTACAGCATCATAGATTTACACTTGAAAGCCATGGGTTTGTAACTCATCTCTCCCAGGGGGGCACTGCTGAGATCCTTGTAATTATTATTGACTCAAGCCAGGACTTCACCTGCCTTAATTAACCTTTGTTTAAGTGTCTGTGCAGCACAAAGAGATGGGAATCCTTATTTTATGACATGGTCCGAAGAGAGACTGGAGAACAACAACCTCATGTAGCAGCAGATCATTTCATGAGTTTGATTCATATCAGGGTCATTTATCAGAAAACTATTAACACTAATTGCACACTACTGACTCCCCCCCCCCCCCCCCCCAAAGTGAAAAAAGAACCCCCCCCCAAAGTGAAAAAATAAGTGTTGCAGGAAGGAACGGTAATGGAGCTGCAGTAACTCACCTGCAGAGTGAGTGCAGTGGTTAGATGAAGTTAAACTGCCACTAAACCAAAGAAGAGATCGCTTTTTAACATCCCTCTAATACAATTGCAGTTGCCTAAGACACTGTAACAGCCTAATAGAAACTCAGAGCTCAGAGTCAAATGCACGATCTTGAAGTTTCACAGCCCTGTAGTCTGATTCTGCCAGATCTCAAAAGCAAAGCAAGGTCAGGCGAAGCTAGTACTTGTATAATGATTAGTTTTCAGAGTACAGTTCCATTTTTAACAGGTAAATCGATGGAACATCTTATTAATGTGGAAGCATCAATTATAATAGGCTTAAAATAATGTTTTTTTAAAAAAAAAGAATTTAGAAAATCCAATCCATACTGGCCATTCCAACACAGTACCCCAACGCCCTCCAAACATGTTTTAACTATCTTGTATAATTATTCAGTTCTGAAATAATGCTCTATTGTCGCTCTTGTACATTGTGGCATACAGTGGCTTATTGAGGACATGGAAAAAAATGCATTGTTATGCCTGGAGCCTGAGACAACTTATCTTGTGATCTCATAACGGTTTGAAATGTCGAGATCCTGAGATCATTTATCTTGTGATCTTATAACAGCATGAAATGTCGAGATCCTGAGATAAGCTTGTGAGCTGCAGGAACGTCTCACTTCCTTTATTAGTAAACCCAGATACTCTTCCCTTGAGTAGCAGCCACTAGACATGTTGTTCATTGGGGTGTTGACATGTGCATGTATTGTGGGGGTTCGATTCAGAGTCTCTGTTTAGCAGTAAAAGAACACCACGCACACACACACACACACACACACACACACACACACACAGCAGCAGAATCCCCTGTCATTTCTGATTGCTTTATTATTTTCACATACATTTCATTGTAAGTGTTGCCGACCACTGCATTGTTTTTTGCAATTAACTTATTTGGTGAAGCACACAATATGAAAGTGGTTTATGGCAGATCTGTTTGTTAATCGTCCCTGGCTTGTAAAGTGTAAAAGCTGCATCTATCTGTCTCAAGTCAATTTCAGTCACAATAAGATAGACAGCAGAGATAACTGCCATTGATACAGGTCAGACAGACAGCTAATCCTGTATTTGTGACAATACAAATCATAGGACAGTTTCCGATTACTTCATGGACCACTGGAGAATTCCTTCCCTAACTTCCCTAAGACAACCATTGAGGGGTGGTCACGTATCATCTCCAGATAAATTAAGTCCCATGGTGGCAATCAGTGCCATCCGACATGATGCACATGGTGCTGCACATTGCAATGTTTTCAAGCCACTCACAGCAGCACAGGCTGTCACATTACCGTATGGCATAACCATACCCAAAGAGTGCGATGGATGTGACATTGTGAGTTTCAGCGGTTGGAGGGATTGAAGTTGTTGTGTGGGAGAGCAGCCCTCCTCCTCCTCTTGTTATTTTACTGATCAGAAGCAGTGTCTTTTTTTCTCCTTCTCTCAGTGTGAAGGTGCTCTCTCAATCAACCCACCTCCCACCCCCTCACCCACCAGTTTTTCAGGGGGGGAGGGTATTAATTCTACTGACGGGTGCAAGAGTTCTTATTGATTCCATGTGGGCATCTGATTGAAGCCCTTTCTCCTCTGATATTTAGACGTTGTTTTCATTCTCCCAGCTCCCAGTAATAAAGGCTGAGCACATATACAAAACAGCAGCATCCAGTTACAGTAATAGCCGTGTATGCGATTGCTACAGATAGAGGTCAGCGGATTGCTGTTTAACGATTCTAAACTTGTCTTTGCAGGTATTAAAACGCAGAGTTCCAATTAGGCACAAGAAGCTCTGCAGATTGTTGAAAGGGGCATAAGCAATGTATCTGCCAATGCCAAAGAAGAAAGTCTAGCCGATATAAATGCATTCACCATTGCAGATAAGCGTGGGGACATCTCTGCATACAACCGCTGCTCAGTATGGCAATGCGGTTGATCAAAATAAAAAAAAAAAAACAAGCTGACTGCTGATTTAATTTCTTCATAAACTTATGCAGTTTGCTGCTGTGTAAATTACCCGACACTAATGTAAGTGTGTACAGCACTGTGCATGAAGAGGGGTTTTTGAGTAAATGTATATTGTAAATAGTGTGTATTTACAGTAATTAATTAATGAAATACCTGACACTCCTGGGAGAGCCTGCCTGCGTGATTACCAGGTGTGGAATCTGATCATCAAGTAGGTGTGTTCCAGCGGGGCGTCAGGTATAAACACGTTCTATTTATTCACCTCAGGGCTGCTGCAAAACCAAAGTCAACTGGGCTAAAGAAGCTGAAAGAAGCTTAGTGTGTGAGTGTGAGAGAGAGAGAGAGAGAGAGAGAGAGAGAGAGAGAGAGAGAGAGAGAGAGAGAGAGAGAGAGAGAGAGAGAGAGAGAGAGAGAGAGAGAGAGAGAGAGAGAGAGAGAGAGAGATATTATTATTGAACAGAGATTGCAGATCCCAGCAAAGTTGTGTTGTATGTGGTCCGTGCACTGTCATTGCTGGTAGTGTCACGTGAGCTGTTCAGTGTGTTGATATGTAAATAAATCCTGTTTGCTTGCAGGGCGTGTTAACTTCAACCTCCTTCTCGCTCTCCTGCCTGTCACCCAGCAGCGAATGCACCCATCCACACGGCTACTCTGTCACAAGCACATGTATCTTTCTGTATCTTTTAAGGGAGCTCCCTAATAAAAGCTGAATCTCAAAACAATAATTGTGTGAATATAGTAATTCTTACAGCTGTGTATAATAGTATTTAAAACAGGATTAATTTGTCTGACTTTTCTGCCCTTTGGTCCCACTGCAGTCAGATACGCGACTGACTACTGTACATGTCCAGCAGGTGGCATTCTTCAGATATTCTTATGGTTAGTTCTGGGTGTAATTGAAGGAGGTGGGGGGGGGTCACTCAAGTCCACAATTTAAATCATTGCCGTACTGCAGGTGTTTTTTTGCATGTGTAGAAAATAGTCTTGCCCCGGGTAAAACAAGAGAAGGTGTTACACTTACCGGTACTAATTAAGAACAGCACCATTAGAGTTCTACTTCACAGCTTATTAAACTGCCATTCTTTATCCCCTCTGTTTTTGAAATGAGTCACATTAATTGCATTTACAGTTGCTGTGAAGCTTGGTAATTTGTTATATGCAGACATGGTGCTTATGTGTTTTTCACGATGGTTATTCTGGGCTCCACAGAGGCAGTCCCATTTGCTTAGTAGAGTGTGTCTGGAACAGCCTTATATAACTCAGTCTAAATTAGAGGTAGGAATAAAACCACAGCTCCCTAATTATAACTTACTCAATTTCCTGGATGCTACCTTTTGATTAATTAGGAATTAGATCAGTGTAATTAGCCGATAATGAATTCCCTCTTCACTTACCGTTGAACATTTTTTTGTTCTACACTCCAGATATTAGTCGGAAACTAATCGGAGGCTTGTTTCCTGTTTTCCATTTATTAAAATCCTTTGCTGAGTTCTATTTGCACCAGGCATGAAAACTCACATACCCTGAGCACTGGAGAAAAGGTCCAGTTGCTTCAGCTGAAACACACTAATGATAAGGGCTGTGCCTGGTACTGTCATGGGTGTAAAGTCAAAACTCCCAGAATAGGGATTTTAAAAAAGAGCTTTGCATTTATCTAAAAGCCTGCATTTCACTGAGTTGCATAAATATTGTGTCTATTGAACAAATCTGTGCAAACACAATTAATTTGCAGGAGAGCCACAATGTTTTCAGGGCTAAATACACTTCTTAAAACAGATAACTGCTGGCTCCTTTACCACAAAATTACCGAGTTCTGAATACAGAACTGAGGAGTCAGGAGATATTTATTTTATTATAAATAATATAACAGCACAAGCTGATGATTCCAGACCCTGAAGTGATTTAGAAAGCAAAAGTATTATAGTTTTTTGTGAAGAGCAATATTTTCTATACTCTGTAGAGGTTCAGTACACTGAACTCAGTACTGGGACTGTGTGAGAGCCGACACTTTCAATGTATGACGCTCAGTACTGGAGATTTCAGAGACTGCACATTTATAATACAGTTCTGACCCATGGACCAAAACATCCAATGCAAAGAATGTCTATAATACGACTTGGCAAGCATTTTCTGTGCCCCATACATAGAAAAATTAAGCAAGCACAGCACAGCAATTAAGCTTGACAGGTGAAGATACCCAATTACACACAATGCATTTCTAAGCAACTAACACAGGTCATAGAAGACTCTGTATCTGTCGTCAATGTGTTAAATAGCATTAACTGTTTAATATGTCTTGCATTTGATTGTCAAGATATTATTAAAAGTGGAAAAAAACACAGACTGCTGCATTTTTTATATATTTTGTAATATTATATTATATTAAACAGTAGTGTGCACATTTATTAGAACACCACATTGCTTCTGTAGTTATCTGCATATGAAATCAAACCACTATCAAACTGAAAATATTGGAATATTGTCAAAATAGGCAAAGGAAATAAATCTAATAAATGTGCACAGTACTGTATTATATCATATGTGTTCATATATTACAGCTCTTTGAAAATAACTTGCAGGTGCCTATACAGCAGTCCAGCTTTCTCCAACCTTCCTGTAATAATGCCTCAATACCTTAACGTGTGTGATTGTATAAGACTCCTTGTGCCGAGGGAGGATTTTCAACAGGGAAGCAGAACTAATGAGAGTATCGGTGTGTTAGCAGAGCTGTAGCTGCCCAGAATCAAAGTCTTCTCTAATAAAGTCTGCTGTTGACACAATATTGAAATTGCTGGTTAATATTAAAACAAATGGAAAGTTAATATTTAAATCAGCCTGAAGTGTAAGTTGATTCATTACCCCCCCCCCCCCCCTTCAAGGCAGTTTTGATTTAGAAGACTCTAGAATTTATTGGGTTATGTAGCTGGGTTAGTGGTTATCCTTATAAAAGTTAACCAATCTACATTTATAATTTGAATGTTTACAGTGCTATTCCCCATGCTAACAGTATATAGTAATCATTTAATAATATTAAAGCACTGTTTTTGCAAGGTTTTGTATAACTGCGCATTAAGTCTAAAACTGCAATTGCCCTGCAGTTCAAAGAGTTAAAGTTGTGTTGCAGTGCAGTAGCTGCAGTTTAACTGTACTTTAGTTACTGTTTGAAATGTATCTCTGCATTCTCACTGCCACGTTTACAATATAGCTGATAGGCCTATCACCCTTATTTGCATGAGCACACATAAATACCTCCAACTTCCTTGTTGTGCTCAGCATTGCTTATCTAACTCACATCAGTGCAGAAACCTGGTTCAGCCTAACAAAGCAATCAGTGCTGACCCCCTGGCTCAACCTAATACAGCAATCAGTACTGACCCTCTGTCTGTGAGGAAACATGGATGTGTCCAAAATACGATGGAGCTCCACAGAATACTCTTTGAAAGAGTTTGTCTACAAATTCCAGGATTCCTTTCCTAAAATTGTCAAGGTGACAGAGGGCTTCTTGGGGAGACAAGAATTGGACAGCATCAGTTCCAGCACAGTAAGTGAGAACAACCCATGGAAATGTGTGTTATTGTACTGTACTAGGAGGCAGTGTGGGACTGGGAGGCAGTGTCGTGTAGAGATAAGAGCTGAGGGACTGGATGACAATCTGGTCATAAGACACTGGAATTTATTCAATAGAATCAGAGTTATATCCCCTTCAGTCACTGCGTGTATAATTGTACCATGTTTAGGGTCTGCCTAGCCCTTTAATTCTTTTTACTCGGGCGCTGTAAGAGAGCCCAATTCACCATTCGAAAGAGCAGACAGAGCTTTAAAACAAGGTCCTGTTCGTGGATTTTCCATGTTCCCTACATGTTGATGTTTCATTATCCACTGTCAGATGTGAGCCAGCCACTCTATAAGAAATGTTATAAACATTAAATATGGTTTTTTTCTAAAAAAAAATCTCTTTTTTTCTGTGGTTTTTGTTGTCTGTACTAAACAGGGCGAGTCTCAGGCTGTTTACCTTTTTGTCTTTATGGAAGCTAGTGTGTGCACATTCATGTCATGTACCTGTAACCTTTTCAGTTGTGAAAACAGTGCTGGAGAGTTTTAACCCATGCTGCATGCAATATTGAAAATAGCAACACAAAAAAAAACATTGCTTTGGACACGTAAATATATTTTTCATTATACATTTTTTTCACTTGTTTTCCATTGCTTTATATAGGGAAACAATGACATTCTCTTATGAGGCTATCATGCATTTGCATCTTCCATACTGTATATCCACATATAAAAACTAGAAGAGGGTTTTCTTTATTTGCCCCCTTTATGAGGTCGCCATGCATGAAAGGGGTAATGCTTTTTTATTAAGATACCAACCATTTGCTCACTTCTGACAGCTGCTGCGAGTGCACGCTCTGTACTCACAGGAAAGAGCTCTGGTGGAGAGCAAATCTGGGAAAGTCCTGTCTCTGCCCACCAAGCTGACCTCTATGACCTTCTTCATCATCAACCACAGTGGTGCCAGAGGTGAGCCAGTCATTTTCTTTGTCAGAGCAGTATGAGAAGGAGCTTCATTCATTTGGAGCTGCTGAAGGTGGCCTTCATACCAAATACAGGGTTGGCCTTATAATACTGAAGGTGGCTTTATCTTGTCGTCAATATGAGTAAATTGGCCTTAATTTTGAGGTGGCCTCATAGCGAGACTTTACTGTATTAATTATAGCCATTCCTGTGGGAATTCAAAGATATGGGTTTCCTATCAACTTCTCTCATTCTTTACAAGAGGAGACCCTTGTGCACTGCACAGCGCTCATTTACATATGAATATAATAAACTGCATGTGACTGGAGGGACTATATTGTCTTCATTGTGAGTTTCAAAGCTAATAGTATAGTTAAATTACATGGGGTATCAGAGGGTTCACAGAAATGTGATTTATGATGGCGTCATCCACGTTGACCTGGTGTTCCACATCTTATTCCTGTTATAGCCATTTATAGAATTCAGTTGTAACCCTATAAAGGGCAAGAAATTCATAATTAGGGCAGTGAGGTTTTGTTTTTCTTTGCTCCAGGGCAAATACAGGGATGAATCAATTTTACACAGATCAATTTTTGACCTATACCCCTCTGGGATGTTCCACAGCTGGGTCTTGCTTTGATCTCTGTTGTGTTTGTGTATCGTACAGAGGGGCCATTCACCCTGCTAGAGATCCTGAAAGCCTTTACCCTGCCAGTCAAGATCCAGCCCACGACTGCCCTCACCTTCCAAGAGTCAAGCAGCCACCACAGTCCTGGGCAGAATCTGGACTCTCTCACCTTCATACAATCCTACCAGGAGTCCTTCCTGCTGGGCCACTGCCTCAACAACAAAGGCAGGTCCTATTTCTGCAAGCACCTTTTTAAAATCTTTATTAAAGATATTTTCTTTATTTATTTATTTAACCAGGAGATTTACCATTGAGACAGAGGCCTTGTTTCCAAAGGGGTCATGGTCATGGTATAGGATTACAATGTATAAAAAGAAATGTACAATGTACAAACAACACTGTTCATGTTCAAACATGTTCAAACTTTATCAGCAGCACACTGATATCAAAGAACAGAGTAAATAATACATACCTATTTGTTAATGTGGACTGAAGGAGAAGCATTGTCAGGACTCCTTTAACATCCTTAACAATAAAGCACTCACAAGAAATGTTTCAACTACACTTCTAGCTGAAATATTTGCCAAAACAATTCTACCAATTTCTCTGCTGTTATTATTTTGAAATAGCCCCAGAAATGACATACCACCTGTAAACATTCTTGCAGCCCTCTGCTCATCAGATATCATTACAATACAAAATGAGTTGAAACAGTCCCAGGGTTTCTGCAGAAACTCTCTCAGCTTTGTGTCGTGCTTTTCAGGGACCCTGCTGGAGCAAGTGCCGCTGGTGCTTCCCATGTACATGAAACAGGTACGACTGGTGCTGGCCAAGGGATTGGAGGGAGAGAACGAGGAGCAGTGGGAAGCAACCTGCAACATTTACAATGACAGGATCAGAGAGCTGGGACACATGGATCACTTCATCTTCCAAGGTGCAGTCAGCGGCAGCGTATTTATCTGTCTGTTGCATAGCATTTAGAAATAATAAATTAAATTTAATAGTAAATGACAAACATTTCGACCACAAGTCTTATAGAAGACACAGAAAAAGACTTCTTGAGCCGTGTAGCTGCAAAAATGCCATCGCCCAAGTGCAGTTAACATGGCTGAGAAAGAATGGAAGTGCATCTTTACTAACTGCAGGGATAATCCACTACTGGCATGTCAAGCAGGGAATCGATAGCAACCAATTACCAGACAAATAGCCCACAGGAATACAGGCAACAACCAGCAATGCTGTCCTGCTAGCCTTTGTTTTATTTTTTAAAAGTAGACAAGTTTCTTGTTTTAGAGTCTTACTGTTTCACTTGGAATTTTGTAGGAGCATTTTACAGCTTCAGGGAATCGAACTGGAGTTCATCAGATTCCTCGATGTAAAATGATCCAAAAAATGATAACAGGGTATACCATTGCTATTCTGTTAAACCAAATCAGGCTGCTTTTTTTCAGGTATTACTCTGCTTGATAATAAGGATTTGATCGCTCCTCAGACCCTGTATGCAGAGATTGAGCCAATTTACATGGACTTGAAAAAGCAGGGTGATGCCTTTAATCTCCACTATTCGCTGGGTGAGCCAGTCTCTCCCCGCCAAGTCCCTGCCTGGCCGCTTACCTTAAAGCCACAGATCCCTGCCAAGCCCCAAGCCCTCCCCAAATCCATCAGCCCGCTCCAGGTACCTCAGTGCCGCACCTACCGCAGCCTGGCGGAGGTGCCTCAGGATCTTCACTCACTCAGCGTAAGGGAGGTGTGTGACTGCCTCCTGCTGTTGAATCTGGGGAGCTACATGCAGGCCTTTCGCCAGGAGCAGATAGATGGTGACTTGCTGTATGAGCTTGACCACATACACATGAGGAACACTCTGGGTATGAGCAGCCTGCACATCACCAAGCTGCTTCGCTTCAGACAGGGCTGGAGGCCCCGGGTGGGGCTGGACACAGATGTTTAAATGACTCACATCCACACTAGAAGCATATCTTTGAGTTTTTTTAGTTAGTGCGCAAATGAAATCACTTGCATGTTCATTTTGACACCCACACACACTGTACTGGTAAGTATCTAGCGCCGTGTATGAGAAGTGATCTTTCACTGTGATCTTTATGGGTGTTGCAGATACTGATTTATTTCCACCTGTCTCTTCTATCTGTAGAGTGGAGTTATCTTTCTTGATAATATCAAGATAATCACAATACAGTGGTAATGAGGCTGCCTATAGGCACAACAACTAATCATTGTTAGTGTGTTACCTGAGCAATTAACCTCTTGTAAGACAGTGCTTATATGTTTCTTTAGTTTGTTTTTCTGTTTTAATCGGTTCTATTTTCATTGTCTTTTGTTGTTTTTATTTGATTTGATAATGCTGTTGTCCGCCCACAAGACTTGCTTACATAAAACAGAACCTACTGGTATGAATAAGTATATGAAATAATACATGAAATAATGGGGATCAGCTGTGGAGCCATTTGTTTAAATTATCCAAAATATTTTTCTTTTTAGAAAAAAATAAATAATTAAAAAATTTAGACATATGTATTTTATACCTAGCCAAACAATTCCCATCGTTGTGTGTCAGATTCTAGTATATTGGTAACATTATGATTATGATAAATAAATACCACTATAGCTTGGCCAACATTGTAATATATAAAATAATAATGTTGATGAAACCTCTCTTTTGCTGTGCCACACGGTCCTTCTCTCCTGATAAGTGAACGTTCTGCCACACTCATCCAAGAGCTTCGGGAGGTGATTTGTCAGCAACTGCCCTGCGATATCGAGTCGTGACGTAGTGTGGGGCAGAATGTACCCTTCCTGAATGGGGCAACTGTAAGATACCCCTGCCCCGCTCCTGATTACGAACCCTGAGGTCATGCCGCACGAGTACAGAGACAACAGTGCGGTGGTGGCCATATGCAGGGCCGGCGTCCCAAACACCTCAAACAGTATCTCCATGGCCTTTACACGGTCCGTGGTGGGCGAGAGCGGGCCGTCTGTCAGCAGAAATGTTTTGCTGTGAGACTACCCTATCCTCAAAGAGCTGAAAAGCCATGCTATTCATGCCCCTTTGATATCTATCTATCTATCTATCTATCTATCTATCTATCTATCTATCTATCTATCTATCTATCTATCTATCTATCTATCTATCAGTATACACACACATATATATATATATATATATATATATATATATATATATATATATATATATATATATATATATATATATGTGATAGATAGATAGATAGATAGATATCAAAGGGGCATGAATAGCATGACTTTTCAGCTCTTTGAGGATAGGGTAGTCTCACAGCAAAACATTTCTGCTTCAAAGGTTCCCTAGGCAGCCCCACAACATTGGCCCAATGAGTGGTGCTCTCTGGGTCCCCCTTACAGACATCTCCACTTCCCAACTTAAGAATGGGGCTAGGGCATCTTTCAATGAAACAAGCACGTATCAAAAGCCTTTGCCTACTTCAAAGGTCTAGCTGCTACTTCTAAATACATTCACTCTTCTGCCCCAGTACAGGGTAGCAGACCTCTTTGGAAATTAGTGCTTTAAATAAACAGCCAGTGCCTGTGAAAGCTGGGCTGTCCCACCAGGTTGGATCATGGTCTTGGCTAGCTCTCCAGGTGTCCCTGTGCGTCATCATGATATAATTACGGGCCATAGAATGCCATCCCTGCCACTGCTGACAACCTTCTGTGCTGCCTCCATTTGTTCGAATGTCACCCACGTGTCTCTTAAAGCTTTAATTGTAATGTAGCGACGCCATAACAGGTTAACAACAACCTTTCTCAAATTACTGATGATGACTGTTTTTGTTTTTTTTCACTGCTGAATGCACGGGAAGCTCCTTGGTTATCTTCATCTCATATTATAGACCTCAGCAGAGCAAAAGGAATTCATGCCCTTGGGACAAACCTTTCTAAGCAAGGATCTGAGTGGAGCCGACAACAGTGATATTTAGAGCAAAGTTCTTTGTTGTTAGCCATGTTAAAATATAATAATAATAATAATAATAATAATAATAATATAATAATAATAATAATAATAATAATAATAATGCACATAAAACTAAATATGTTTGTAATGGGTTTAGACAGCTCTACATTTGAACAAAATGCTGTGGCTGACCTATAAATAAACTTTTAGAAAAAATATATTTGTTGCTTGAATTCTGTGCTCTCACTGCTGCCGTTTGCTCTAAACATCAGACCACTCAGCCTCCCAGTCTCACAGCTCTAACAACTAATCCACTCTACCTCCCAGACTCTCAGCTCTAACAACTAATCCACTCTGCCTCCCAGACCCTCAGCTCTAATAACTAACCCACACTGCCTCCCACTCTCACAGCTCTAACAACTAATCCACAGTGTCTCCCAGACCCTCAGCTCTAATAACTAACCCACACTGCCTCCCAGTCTCACAGCTCTAACAACTAACCCACACTGCCTCCCAGTCCCACATCTCTAACAACTAGATCACACTGCCTACCAGTACCACAGCTCTAACAACTAATCCACACTGCCTCCCAGTCTCACAGCTCTAACAACTAATCCACAGTGTCTCCCAGACCCTCAGCTCTAATAACTAACCCACACTGCCTCCCAGTCTCACAGCTCTAACAACTAATCCACACTGTCTACCAGTCTCACAGCTCTAACAACTAATCCACACTGCCTCCCAGTCTCACAGCTCTAACAACTAGATCACACTGCCTCCCAAACTCAGCTGTAATCATTAGACCATGCGGCCTCCACTAGAAAAATCCATTAGACCCTCATATCTAATCACTAGACCACATTGCTCTCAGTGCCTCAGCCTTAATCACTATATCACAATTCCTCCCATTCCCTCACCTGTAACCACTGGGACACACTGCCTCTCTGTCCTTCAATGGTGCAGTGTTGTTATATATAGGAACTTATATATAGGAAATCCTTGCCCTCAGTCCTTCATCTTCCACAAAGACTAAATTCATCACCGATCTGTAGACACTGAGTACATTTACACAGAAAGATGTTCTTCCACTAGGTTAACCAAAATGTCAGAAGTTGCTGTTTCCAAACGGTAAAAAAACCAAATAGAAGCTAGCAACCGCTGGCTTTAAAAAACTACCTGCACCTGCGATACCAGCTCGTATTTAATAAGACAGAACATTATCCTGACATTTCCATAAACTCGGCATACGATTGTTATTTGTGGAAACTGTAAAAGAGCGTAATTAATTTGGAGAACTGCTTGTACTCAGGATTATTAAAAACAAACAGTTTCAGATCTGTTTTTTTCTGAGGCTGCCCACGAGTGAAGGGAGATCTAATTATTGAAATGTCATTGACATACAGGATGAGAAGAAGAAAAAAAAGTGACGTATTTGTGAGGCTTATTTAATAAATGTTATTTTTAGTTATGCCAGTTTAATTCAGCCCACTAAATATCGGAATCTAGTGCTTAAGGTTGTACGTTTTGCATTGATTTGTGACATTTCAAATGTCACATTTAATATATGCACACTGCTATGAAAAAAAATATGATAACTGTTACAATTTATTTATCATAAGCAGGTACAGTACTCATATAGCATTAGCATTCTAGCTGAAGCATAAGATGGCAATTCATATCTCTATAACCATGTAGAAGTTAACACTGGAAATTTGACAAATAATTCATTAGTTTACTATGCTTTTCCCATGCTTATAACAAGTGTTTACTATCTGCTTGTAAGGGACCATATTTTTAGCATGCTTTACAATAAAAAACATATCAGAGATGTGCCATTGCTTTCAGTCCTTCATTTCTCAATGCTGTTATCAAGGCTATATCCCTTCTGTTTTCTGCTTAGATATAATCTTCATAGAACTAAGTGATGCGTTGCAGAATGCATTTATAAACATGCACATCTGTTATGACTAAATACATTATTTATAATGTAAAGGAGTAAATGGTCTTCATTAATAGTCTCTGGCAATCTTCATCATTCACTGATCTCTGAACTGCTTCTCTGCATGTTGACAGTGTTTGTAGCAGCACAGCTGCATTGAACAGAACTAACTACTTGGTAATTGGTACATTTTAATTAGTATGCATATGTGGTAAATTAGGCATTTGAAACCCAATTGGGAATTGCAGTTAGTTTAATATTAATAAATAGAAATTTGTGGCCACCAATGTGTTTATTATTTATACTAGGCCTGACAAGACTAATGCAGCGGTTATTTCCTTGCGTTAAGTGCATCCTGAGACTGATGTAAGGTTGTCTTATGGAATGCTTTGGTTTTACAACACATTATACTGTACTTGTGTTTGTTTCTCTACTATCTCTACGATGGGGTGAGATGTGATCCTGAGATGATAGTGTGTTGTGTAATAACAGGGACCATTTTTAACAGAAATAAATACGTTTAGACAATCCCCAGATATTGTATGTGACTTGAGGCAGCTGGCACACGTTATGTTTTACCGGAGCAGTCTGACTGGATAAATGATAAGCTCATATATAAGAAAGAAAAAAATAAACGGATTTATTGGGAACGGGATTCCTGTAAAAAAAATAAACAAAATAACAGAATTTTGCCATCGGGTGGCGATATGGACTACGGAATTAAAAAAAAAAAAAAAAAAAACTATTAAGGTAAATTATAACATCTTAAAGGGAAGTGATTTTAACCACAGTGCATCCCAGTATATTTGCAGCAGCTCCACTGCAAGCATCAGGGTTTGTCATGTCTTTGTGTTAGATAAAAATGATTACATTTACCATATAAACTGCATTAAGCCATTATATTCCAAAGCTGGATCGCCCTCTTTGGCAGAATGAATGGGTTAATATTGTATAAGACTGTAACAGAGGAAAGAATTGCTTTTGCACCCTGTTGCACAACCCCTTCTCGATGGTGATATAAATAAAACTCTGTTGGAGCAGAGCTCTCTGTAATCCCATTGAATCTTCCAGATAAGTGGACTTTGTAAAAATGCAGTATGCATATTCAGAGCTGAGGACAACATGAAAGTTTTGATATTGCCAAGGAAACATCCTTACCACTGATACCTGCTTATAGCAGCTGTAAGCAAACCCCAGGTCAGACTAATACCCATGGTGCTGTATAATGCAGTGAGATTTAGTGATATTCAGCTGCAGTAACCAATGTGAAGCTGTGAGGAGAACTGAAAGGGTTTCATTGTCTTATTCTGTTTGTGGTTTTCAGATTACATATATGATGCCTGAAGGTTTAAATAGAAAGGAACAGTAGATCGTTACATCATTAACTATGTAGTACATGGCATCACAAGCACATCAATATATTCCAATAGCAATAAGTGAGGGTAGTTGCCATGGCGTTAACAGCCTATAAGTACCTCCAAGTATGTTAAACATACCGAAATGTTTGGATGTTGGCTCTTTTGTGCAAAAACTATATACCTGTGTGTGTGTGTGTGTGTGTGTCTATATATATATATATATATATATATATATATATATATATATATATATATATATATATATATATATATATACATATTCAGTCTTTTTGTGTTTTATCTAAACTAAAACAAATCAATCCCTTGATTTGATAGTTTGTTAGGGAACAAGTTACCAGGTGGTTTACACTTTAATAATGTCTGGTCAGATAACTTTACGTGGTCGAGGTGTCACTCGTCCAAGGCCGTTAGAACGACGCGGCTGTTATTTTTAACTCCACTCCAACTCTTGCACTCCCACAACTGCTTTTCCAACCATTGATTGGCTTGACCTGACTGAGGCCAGGGGGTGACTGTATAATCGATCATTACTGTGCACTTCTGTTTACATATGTAATGCAGTGCACCACGGTGCTGTAAAAGAACATGCAAGCATGCTTGCAAATTCACTTTCTGGACAGTCACTAATTTACTGTATGTAGGTATTGTAAAGACAAGGCAATGATAGAATTACCCTCTACTGGAGAGTAGCATTGGAGCAATCTCATTTAATTCACCGCTAGGTTTTAATTTGGTAGAATGATCATCTATAACATTTTACTGAATAGTTCAGTTTTGTGATGTAGCATGTTATATCTCACTTTCGCCACAGGGTGGAAGTAGAATCCCATTGTCTTGGGAGATCAGCTTACTGCTCTGATTGAGCTACTGCTAGAAAGCAGCATATCTCTTACCTGTAGTTTTGATATGTTTTCATTCTGAATCAACACCAGATTACACAAAGTGATGGTCTTAACATTACAAACAGTTACGTGATTATGTGTCGGTCTGCAGGGTGAAAGTACAATTCTCTAAATAGATCAGAGGTCAGAGCGCTGGTCTGCAGTGTGGAAGGTAGTGGGTTTGAGTGGTTCATTGGTTAGAGTGCTGGGCTGCAGTGTGGAAGGCAGTGGGTTTGAGTGGCTCAGTGGTTAGAGTGCTGGGCTGCAGTGTGGAAGGCAGTGGGTTTGAGTGGCTCAGTGGTTAGAGTGCTGGGCTGCAGTGTGGAAGGTAGTGGGTTTGAGTGGCTCATTGGTTAGAGTGCTGGGCTGCAGTGTAGAACTCCTTTTACTTATGTAATATTTTCAAACAGTGATAAACCCCCTTATCCCATTCCTTCATTCCTTATGATTTGAGAGCGAGGTATTGTGGGTGGAGGCTTTAAGCATTTGTTCATACATTAAGGAGTTAATTAAAAAAAATGTAATCATTTGCTTCCGTGCCTCTCCCTTTAATCATTTTCACAGGTTACTGAGAGTCAGAATAAATAAAGCAGAGTGGAATTGATTGACTGAGCATCTCTTCATTTGTATTGCAAGAATGGGTCTCTGTATAAACAGAGAATTAACCCTTCGGGACTTGTCTGTTCCTTTTCATATTGGCAGAATCATAGGGAGCTTGGCTCCTGATCACCGCACAGCGTTTTATTATAAGCAGGTAATAAGAAAGCTGACCAAGTGCTTAATGACTTGTGCTTGGTGATCTGGAGCTCATTTGTTAAAGCAGAGGGACTGGGAGGAAGAGGGTCTAGTGGTTAGAGTAGGGGGAGTAGCAGGAAGTATGGACTAGTGGTTAGAGCTGGGCATATGGCTGGTAGTATAATTAAGTGTTTAAAGAAGCATTCACTAGTATTTTTCAGCACTCAAAATGATGTTAGCAGATTTACAAACAAGTCAGTAGCAAGGGAAGCCTGATACAGTAACTCTAAGCTCATCATGGCTTACAAATACAGAGTGGATGTTCCTCTTAATAAAATGAAGACTGCGGCTATGCCAACATTGTCTATTGGGAGTGTTTAGTGTCAGGCCAAAGATCGAGATTAAACTGAAGAACTGAATCAATATCTCAAGTCCTGTGAGCTAAAGAACTGGATTCCTTTCCTTTGCTTCTGCGCAGTAGCAATGTCTTCTGGGAAATGATTCTGCTGACACTTATTCAATCCAGCTGGGGTGGAGGCAGTAGTGGCGTTTTGAGTCATAAGCAATCGTGTGTCTAATTTAATAAACAAGAAGAACAAAAAAAATCAGTTTTCTCTGATAAACGTTCCGGCTTATCAAGTTGACAGATTTAAAATAAAACAGAACAAATTGCACTATAAATTCTATTATTAATTTACTTTTGGGGAGCAGCCTTTGAGAAATCTGAGACTTTGTGAAAGACTGGAATTGGCAAATATCTAATAAACTCTCAGGGGGGGAGTAATTACAGGTGCACACCCCTAGTGGTAATATTTATAGCTATTAAAGGAATTCTACCTTGAAACCCACAAGTAAAACACTCTTGTGACTTTAATCAACATGTCAAAAGTCCACAAGAGCATAAATGATGATAAGAGCACATAACATAACTTAGTAAAGATGCAACAGAATATGATGCAAATTGAAGGTATAAAGCATGCCTTTATACTGTACCCAGTGTACAGCCTCTGCATGAGGCACACTTACTCAGCTCTATGGAGGGAACAGACACAGGGTTTTAATTGAGGCTTCAGCAAATTAGATTGTCGCGGGTCGTGGAAGTAGATTTGTTGGTGAGATCTATAGTGGTCCAAAACTCCATCCAGGAGGCTGGAGGCGGATATTGAATTCATTAATAATTGAAAGACTCAGGAGAAGTGAAAAGTAATCAGTCTCTTTGGTGCAGACAGTCAATAACACCTGGATTAAGTGCAGCTTGTAAATGAGAACACACACAACACAAAGCAGTACCGGTACACGTACTACTGCTTAACTGCAGTGGACAGCAATGGCCAGAAGCTTTGCATCACCTAGAATTTTAGGATTGAGAGATCATTAAAAAAAAAAAAATAACTATACGAAAATAATTCTGATCTTTTGTTTAAAATCATGCAATCAAAGAAACTACAAAATGGTATTACACAAGTCTACCAGAAGCCATAATAGTAGTACGGTATTTCATGTTAGATTTCGAAATGTCACATTTTTCATTTTTTGTCAGTTTTTCAGTAAGTATATGAAAAACTGCAAAGCGGTATGTAATGCAATATGTTAACGTAACATCATTCAACGGGTTTCATTCGACTTTATGAAGCACAATTAGTTCATTCTATAGGGTGATGCCAAACTGTAGGTGCAACTGTACTATATTATCATTGCTGCTATTTCATTCTCAGTAATCAGAGCATAGATTAACAGTATTTGTCCCTGGAGAAACACTTCATACACTATAGCATAAAATCTTTGAAAGTTTGTTTACTTGTTTATAGCTAATCTATAACTGTCTGGGTCCTGCTGCAGCCCCAGATTTATCTGTTTCATTGAGACGGTGGGAGCCTATAGTGTCTCCAGTGGGACAGAACAGAGCTCCATCCATCGTTTTTATTACAGAACACCCCCAACCATCCCCTCTGCTCCCCTTTACATCGGCTCCGTTTCTCAGAGCTGTGTGATTGCATTCTAGAGAGAGAGATCTGGGGAGAGAAGCAGAGAGCAATAAACACTTAGACAGAGAGAGACACATGGGGCATGAGGATTGCATGCAGTGTGTGTGGGTTGGTAAATTGGTACATTCAGACAACAGTCTGTACTGCTCAGTATAACAGCATACAACAGCAAACCAGTCATTTTTCGGTTTACCAGTATGCCCATACTATGTACAGCTGTAGCCAAAAGTTTATCATCACCTAGAATTTTAGGATTGAGACCTAATTGAACATTTAAATAAACTACATAAATATAATTTAGATATTTTATTTAACATCATGGAATCATTGTCTGGTTTCGCTTGACCCTGCCATGTGCTCAGCTCATGGAATGACAGTAGCCAGCACTGTCTGTGCTGTGAGGCAGGCAAGCCGTTAGAGAGAGCAGCAGGGAGGCTGCCTGGCAGCTCCCTTGTGGTTCCACACAGCTCCCTTCGTCTTGAAATGTAACAAGAGCTTGTGTTATGCACGTCTCCTCGCCTCGTCAGGCTTATCCCCACCTCGGTATTCTGTCCAGACTGGGTGAACAGTAACCCAGGACGGTTCTCACCCAGTATTCTGTCCAGACAGAGTGAACTAATTGCTCACAGTGTTACAGTGTGCATGTTGGTAGATTTCTTATGGCAGCTTTTGATACTTTCAGATGTATAATACTCATAATAATAATAATAATAATAATAATAATAATAATAATAATAATAATAATAATAATTAAGGTTTAACCATTTCAACTTTCTTTTCTTCATCACCCACAGTTTGTTATAATCTTTATTGAAGAAAGGTGGGTGCAGTATTCATTATGTTTTTAGCCCATTTACAAAAGACATCAGTAATTATGGGAATGCACTACCGACATGAGACCTCAATTAGAACACAGTATTATACTAGCCTGGCCCTTATGGGTGAAAAGTGTGTTTATGGGCGTGGGTCTTGAATTGGCAATCGAATGTTCAAGCAGCATAAATCTATACAAATACTGTTACGTTAATATCAACACTTGAACCGTGTCTCTCCCGAAATAAGACTTTCATCTCATGAGCCGTAGGGGCAAGAAGGAACCATAAAGTTCAGCAGAGTTATGACATTATTATAGCATAAGCCATTACTATAATAATATATATATAATATATATATATCATATATATTATATATATATATAATATATAGTATGTATATATATGTATACATATATATATATATATATATATATATATGGTATATATATATATATATATATATATATATATATATATATATATATATATATATATATATATATATATACACATACATATATATATATATATATATATATATATATATAAAAATTTTACTATCCCCAATGAGATTTAGTTTGTGTATCATTAATGCCACATAAATGCATTTCTTCATTTGGATTAGCTGACAAAAACAATCTGATTATATTGTATATTATACAGGTTTAAATATCTCTGTAATCCAGCACAGTAATTGTTTGTTTCGTGGAAGAGTTTGAAACTTATGTAGTAAATGCAGCAAAATTTACTATAAAATCTGTAGTCTGAATGAACCGCAACATACCCAACATTTCCCTTACTAAATAACACTAAACCAGCTGCTACTGTACGGCCACAACGTTCAGAAAGGCTTGAATTAAAATCATAGACACTCTATAGCATATCAGTGCAATAGTGGCAAAATCACAAGCATTTCTGCTGTGGTTGTTTTCCATTTCCATTAGGCAGCACATCGGTCTGCTGTGCACAGCAACAGCTCTCTCTGCTCAACGCTAGTTCATCCCTTTTATCTCCCTCCTATGTGGCGCAGAAATGGGATTTTTAAAAGCTAGCAAATGAAAGCGTTGCTACTCTAATAAATAAAAGAGAAAGGCTGCTGATTCCCCCAGGGCTATCTTCCTCAATGATGTATGACTGCTGGCTAACACAAGTGTTCATTGACTTTATAACCCTGGGCCAATGAAAAGGTAAGCACTGTGAAATTAGACAATAAACACATATTTCTATTGATGTTTCATTTATTATATAGTGCCATTTTTGTTCCTGGTAGAAATACAATACGTGAGGCACTTACTCATTGCTGGGAATCTGAGAGACAGCAAAATCAATTCTGTATAGAGCTGGGGATCTGAAAATCATCAAATTAAAAACAAGGACAATTCAGATATTAGAATCAGCAATTTTTATATTGTAGTGAACTCTGTATTACAAAGTTGCTGCCACAAACACAAACATTATTTTTTAATACAGTAATAATAGATTGTATCCTCTGCCCTCAATGGAACTCTCTTTTTGTTTCCCTCTGGAAGGGTATACAGTGACACAGCTATCAATTACATTTCATTAGTTCAATATTTACAATGTTATTGCAGTCGCAGTTCCTGCTGCCTCAAGGACAGTGTTCTAACGAGGGTGGGGGTCGTGTGTCCAGCTCTCAATGAATGCTTCTGTCAGACTGTCCCTGCAGTGTGCAATGGGGGGGTGATTCAGGGTATGATAGTGGTGATTCAGGGTATTGTCTTTACTAAGAACATTAAACATCACATGAACACATAGTGACAGCTCCAGCCTCCACTTGGGCAGATTCAAAGTTCTTCAAATTCCCAAAACTCCTGAAATGTAAAGTGGGATCACAGAAGCCGAGATCGTCAGACTCAGAGTGACTCAGTCTTTGAGCTTGAAGAGTCTACACAGCTGCTCCAATCTTGCTTTGTTTTTATTCACTCTCTAAGAAACATGTTGGCATCATCCAGGCCTTGAGAAAGAAATCAGCTTCATTGTGCTTTTACTGTTCAGGCTGCTTGCACAGTTTTGCAGTGCATTGTCCATAACCATAACTCACTGACCACCATTCGTAACGGAGACCAGGCAATCAGATCTGTTCTTGCTCTCTTAATGAATGTGCTTTTTAGTTTTTTCGTAAACGTACTATTATGTGTAATTAGTTTCAATGCTATTATTATCTGACAGCTGCAGCAGACAATGGTTACAACAAAAGTACAATCCACACAGGTTGAAAGCCATTAAAGACCTTGCTTGCATAATTTCCTTTCTAATTTGCAAATAGCAAAATGCAGGAGATGTAGCAGCATCTATAACATTATAAAAGACTAGATTCTGTACTTTTAAATGAGATCCCCTCCCCCAGTAGGGGACAATGGTGTGGTAATAAGGGACAGACCTTGATGGAACAAATAGCCTTTCCTCATTCCAAAATGTGAAATGTTTTTATACTAACACAGCAACAAGATCTGGATCTTTATACAATACAAATGTCACTATTTTGAAAAAGGTTTTACACAGGCAGGTGTGCTTAAGGAGAGTGCTATACTGTACATTCTAGAACCCTTCAATAATTCTAACCTCAGTGTCCACCCTCACTGCTATAAGCCACATTTTCAACTCAGGTCTAAAGATGGATAGCTCATGGTGGCACATGGAGTTCAGGGCCGCCTGTCAGACTCCCCCAGTTTCCGTACACTTCATTTCCCAGACACCCATGAGAAGTGCATTATTGTTGATGAGCTAGTCTGGTAACTCTACCCTGCGTAGGTTGAAAGGATTGCTGACACTCACTGGCAGGTGATTCAACAAGTGACAGGAAACCAGCCTCCAGAGTGCTGATAGTTCACACCTGCCAGCGACCTGCTCCCGACCCGCACCACCCCTTCAATGAGCTCAGTGTTCAGTTTAAAAGCAAGGTGTCCAGCATCCAATCAGAGCTCTTGCAGCTTAGGAAGAAAGCACAGGCTGAGAGCATTGTGATTGGATGACTAATGCTCTTGGGGTTTATATTTCCTAGTACAGTAGCACAATTAATAAACACTTTCTGAAACTGGTTTTCATCATCTATATGCTTATTTTGTAATGTATTTTTTTTATTGATAACAATGAAGTCCCAGAAGAGGCAATGGTTTGACTCTAGTGTAAAATGATTAGTAATCTTTGGTGGTTTCTTTATAGAAATACATTTTACTTGGTTCAGGCAAGGCTGGTATTTCAAACTAAACTGCAAATAAATGAATGGTACTTCATTAAAAATGAGTTTGCTCTTTGATCACCTGAACAGTATGTATTGTTTAATATTTCATACATTCATGAGGAATCTTGGGTCGAATGTGTATTTATGACTAACATAAGTAGCAATGTACTTGTATAACAAATTACAATTGAATGAATTAATAAAATGTGTATTTCACAAATGCTTATATTAAACCATGATCCGGTTATGAATTCATCATTACTCAATGTTTACTTCATATTAATGTAATATTAATTAAGGGATCAATTAGGAAATTATCTGTTACATTGTTATTGTTGGACTAACGTTATTATATGGTGTTCCATCCTCATAATGACACAATTGTGGGCTAAGTGCATGGTATAAAATAGATATTCTAGGTGGAAGTGATTGTAAATAACAGGGAACGTGCAAAACACAATGCTGGAAAGAACTGAAAAGAGGTGACGTGAGTACAGCTGCTTTAATACAGTGTACAGTTTTAGCACTGTAGCCCCTAAGGAAAAGTCCACATGTTCCTGATCAATACATACTTACCTTTAAGTTTAGTAGGAATTCTACAAACTCGAGATACAGTAAGCTGTTTTTGTAATCTGTAATGTATTGTAAGCCCAGAGCAAGCGCTTTTCACCAGAACTAAAGCATACTATTTATGAAGGAGAACACTCAAAAGAATTCTCCACAGGAAGATGTAACCAGGAGCCACAGCGTGGAACACAATAAGTGTGATCTTTCAGAACACACGTGCCTGCACATTCTAGTTATTGCCGGGGTTGGAGTCAGGCCAGCCCAGTGCATCCACATAGTCTTCAGTTAGCTCAGTTGGAGAAAATAAAGCAGCACTATCAATCAATGTCATGTTGCCCTGAGTCAGTTTCTGGGGCTGTGGAATCAGAATCTCCCAATCATTATAACGGAACGCATATTGCAGGAACTGCTGTCCTTTATAGAAAAGTTAGAAATATACTGAAGCATTCCAGTGGGCACAGGTGTTCCTAAGCAGGCGTGAGGATTGACAGGGCATGAACCTGGAACCCTGTGTATAATGACAGGATTGACAGGGCATGAACCTGGAACCCTGTGTATAATGACAGGATTGACAGGGCATGAACCTGGAACCCTGTGTATAATGACAGGATTGACAGGGCATGAACCTGCTACCGTGTATATTGTGAGGATTGACAGGACATGAACCTGGAACCTTGTGTATAATGACAGGATTGACAGGGCATGAACCTGCTACCGTGTATATTGTGAGGATTGGCAGGACATGAACCTGGAACCTTGTGTATAATGACAGGATTGACAGGGCATGAACCTGCTACCGTGTATATTGTGAGGATTGACAGGACATGAACCAGGAACCCTGTGTATAGCTAACCCAGATTTGTACAAAACAGCCAGACACATTTACTTGAGGTGCATGTCCTCATTTGCAGCACAGTTGTTCTTGTGCCTCTTATCCCAAAAGAAGCATAACGATTATAGGAGCTCAGCATTACCAGCCATGGCAGCGGCAATGGATTTGAAACCAGCATTGAGCACTGACCCTGCAGCACTGCTGCACTGGATTAGGGTTAGGGTTAGGATTTGAGATTCCATTGGGATGTCAAAATATAAATGCTGAATAATTTCAGTTTGAGAACTGTTAAAGAATGTACAATGTATGTTGGTAAACCCTCAATGTTTTTCATTTATACTAGTTCTGCAAGACAGATCCTAAAGCCCCATCTTTAAAACCCATATGATCCATCCCTGGAATTCATTGACTCCAGAAATTACTTCCCTATTAGAGTGCTAGGGATGTGTCACCAAAACAGCCCTTTTATGCACTAGTATTGACAGTTCAGTGGGCATTTGTATGTGTTTAATCATCTATACAGTATTGACACTGAATTAACTTTTGAAGAATATCTATTGGAAACAACTTGACAGGTTTTGATTAAACTACATTTAGGCACTAATTACTGTTGTGTTACTTAGAGACATGTTTTCTGTTATGCTGCTGTTTAAATGTGCAAGATTTCCTTTTCATTACTGTATTACTGTAAAGTCAGTTTTGTTTTTCACTTGCATAAGGTATGATATTTATATCAAATCCCAGTCACTAAAACAATCTTATATTATAAAATGAAACATCAAGATATGACATCATGACATCAAGATGTGAGCTCAACAACACATTTATTTGCCAGATGGTAAATGTACATTCAATTGCAGATGCATACATATATATTTATTATTTTTTGCTATAAAATGCATGTCTGGAATTCGTGTGGATGGTCAATAGCCCCTTTTTCCACTAAACATAAAATACTTCTGGAATGTAAAAGGGGTGCAAGCATTAACACATATCATATTTATCAGAATTGCGGTGTCTAGGTGTTTTATTTGGGACGGGGTGGTGACTGGTGCTGTCCGGCAGTGTGACGGGACACTCTTCGCTGCCCCTCAGCTCTGGTGGCCGATCATAGCTGCCGGGGTGAAGGGGGGGTCTTTAGATGCATTTGAGGAGGAAGGAGTTGCAGGTGCTCCCTCTGGCACAGTCACACAGCTTTCCAATCCTGGGACCCTGCTTCACTGCACACCGGTCTCCCACATCACACTGCAGAGAGAGGAGGAAGAAGATAACCTCCAGAGCAGGTAATGAAACCGGTGTATATCAGGATTCATTATAACATCATATAAAGAGGGGAATCATTTTTATCTGGTCAAAGTTATTACAAGTTACAATGCAGTGTGTAGGTTCCCCTATAAATCAACCAAATTGCATTAAGGAAGGAAAGGAAATGTGCAAATGTTTGGTATCAGAAAGGTGCCCCTTCCCTTTTTGAACAGGTGTGTTTAATTGTGGTCTTTAATTTGCAGATGGTATTGCTTTCCAGAGCACATAGAAGATCGAAGATCCCAACCTCTAACTTTGGAAGAGTGGAAGATGAACATGGCGGCTCAGAGCATTTGCATATAGCTTCACCCATACAGTTTCAACAAATTAACAAGTGTGCTTCTGAGGAGAAGAAACAACTGACACTGTAATTACCATGGTGCCAACCTCTGGCTGTCTCTGAAGCTCGCCTAATTAAGATGGTGCAAGGGGAGACCATGCAGTCATTCTATATTGAGGAGACTGCTCCCTCTAATTAACATTATTATCCATTACATCGCTGCATTACATTGCTGGCTTGACACAGGGCTGCTCGCTCCTGACCTGTAGACTTTAACGAGCGCCATTAATTGGAATCACCAGCCTGCAAGTGCTGTGCTGTGAACTCCCCTGTTCATTGAAGAGGTTTGCTTTCATAATTGCTTGACGCTTATGCCTTGTTCAAATGAACTGAATCCCAAATGAAAATGTAATGTTGTAAAGTGCGCTAATGCTGTGACTTAGAGACTACCGTGTAGTAGACAGTTGCTAATCATTTAAATAGCGGAAGGGTTTATCACGTTATCACCTTTTAACTGATTACTATGGATCACTTTTCTTTCACATTTCAGCCATGTATAATAAGAAAAAACCCTATTGGCTCTTTATGGAGATAGCAGTGGTAATTGTTTGTTTAGTTTCTGTTAAGGAATGATATTGCAAAATGTAACCAGGAGGACAATGGTTAAGTACATTGCAATCGATGTAAGACGTTTGGTTGGAACTGGCGTTCAGCCGACTAAACCGGTCCCATAGTGAGGTGGGAAGAGCACCTCTGAGTTGCCCTCAGTGTCTAATCAAGAATGATAGAAAAGGGCATGTTCATTTACTGAAGGTGTGTGTGTTTCGGTACACTGGCAGCCTGTATATGTTAGCTCGCTCTATGTAAGTGCCTGCTGCAAAACGGGAAGCCGCAACAGCAGGATTCTTCTCCTCTTACTTTTGATTCATTTCCATATCTTTTTTTTTTTTCAAATTGAAATGCGAGTATGTATTTATTTATCGGCCAAAACGAAGTGCTGATTCTGGCAACCTATTTTCAATGGGACTGTTGCAATATCAGATCAAGTAAAAATAACAAAACACATTTATAATTTGCATAATATATAACTCTCGCGCGCACTTCTAGAACCCCGACCAGATGGCTATGGCAAGAACCGAGGCACGAAATTCTGACTTACAGAGAACTTGCAACAGGTCTAAACGAGTATTATCTCTCGTACAAAACTGGTATAGAATCCAGAGGGTACCGTTTTTAAGGAACTTACCAGTGGGATGGTTCCAGCTTTCTTCTCATATGATGGGAATCTGCTCTGGAATTTTCCTACAAGTTCTTCCATTGCTTCTACCTGTGAAGTACCACATAGCAAAATCGCTAAAGAACTGTTTGATTTATTTTTTTTAATGGAAATAATGTATTCTGTCTGTAAAACAAGTGGAGCTTCTGTATATCTACGATTCTTTAGCAATTAGGATCTGATTATTGTTTTCTTGTTTCGTTGTTAAAAATTGAAATACAATGTTCCCGTATTAAACGAGACGCGCCAAAGTGGGGTTTACGTTGTTCAAACCAGTCAAACATTATCACGAAGTTCTTCAAAGTAATATAGTATGTGGGCAAAAAATAAATGAATACACAGTTAGGTTGTTAAATCAAACACAAATCAAATAATGCTCCAGTTTTTAAAAAAATTGTGCCATTAAAAAAAAAAAAAAAGCAAGCCTTGCAAATCATATTTATCTGCATATAAACCCAACTACCATCTGTAACTCCACTAACAAACTATGAAAATTGATACTTCATATCTTTAAGATTCCAATCATATTAATTAGTATTTTTAAACAAAGAAGAAAAGTGGTGGCTGGGTATTTTTTAACTTTTAAGGAGACACCCGCCATGCACTTACCAGTTCTTTCTCGGAGGATGAAGGGGATTTCTTTACAGTGTACTCCTCGGCGGACACCTCCCGGGATGACTGCCCCTGGCACAGGGCTAGGGAGAGGCTGGCACACAGCAGAGCGAGCAACATTCCGGAGCTCTCCATGGTTCTGACCCGAGTGTTGCTGGAAACTGGCTGTGGTGTTGCCCGACGCTGCGGCGGGTTGTGTCGGAGCAGGTCTGAGCGGATTCACAGTTCGAGCAGCAGTTTAGAACTCGTGGAGCTCGATTGAGAATGATCTGTATACACAGCTCTGTAGAACCAAAGTTTTCTTCTGTGTGTCTGTTCAGCACCGACTACCCTTTTATAAGAGGTTAGCCACGCCTACAGCGTGGTCAGCTCAGATGCCTGGAGAAGAGGAAATAAAAGAAATTGATGAAAGTTACCGTCGGACTTTTTGACTTATTGCACGTCTTTCCTATTATTTATTGAGCAAGGAAATACTCCAGACATAAGCTTTGATTAATTACATCATTTCATCTGTACAACCTCTCTGGGTGTAATATACTTCATTACTTATAGTTGTTTTTGCGCGAATATTGGCTAAACTAAATACGGGGGGGGGAGGTGGGAGGAGGGGGGTTTGTAAAATCAAAGACAAACTACTACTGCTACCACCACCACCACCACTGATGACTACTGAACCTACTACTTATATTACTTATATTATGTTTATATATTGGATTTGATATTATTATTATTATATTATTACTAATATAATACTACTAAAATATAAATAATAGAATATAATAAACTATGGCACAAAAAGCAAATCGTTTTAGCAAAAACGAGATTCATAATCAAGACACTCTTAGGGAAGTTGACAAGTGTCAGTGACCAACGAGCCACAGGTTTCGTCACATCACAGGTTCTAAGTATTGCTGCTATGTAGCCCTAGCCTCGGTGTCTAAGACTTACAAATGCAGAGGGTTCTTTTATTCTCTATGCCGTTTATTGCTGTATACAGTTTAATTGGCAACACTAACGTTGTGACATATCGCTTCACTAGATTATACTGCAATACAGCTTTGTCCTGCTAGATGTAAAATACCAAGGCTCTTAGATTTATATGTATACGTTTTATACTTTCATTCTTCCATCTGGGATAGTAAATAATTGACAGTGCGTGCTTTCGACTATGTGTGTGTCAATGGGATTTGAACCTTAACCACATACCCAAAATAAGAACGTTTATTAAACACGCGTGTGTAAAACACGCAGTCTGCAATGGCTTAAGAGAGTCCTTACTCTATCTGCAACTGTTGGCTTTTGTTGTATGTTTAAGCATGTATCTTGGTCAAATTTTGCGCAGTGGCTATGCAGCCATTTCAAATCGGCCCTTTACGACCGCTGTCGCACCTTAACTCTCTCAAGTCTTATTCTTTTATATGGTGGTCCTCGTGTAATATTCAACACAAATCAGCTTAAAGCTGGCTGCGTTCTTGCCTCTGGGAGTTTTTACAGCTTCCACAGCAAGCTCAAGTAAGGAAAATAACAGCTTAGGGACTGAAGCACTTAAAATATTTACTTATCTTTTTAAAGGGCTGCGCGGCTTTCCTTATCTTTCCTATTATCCACTGTAGTATGCAAGGATGACAGCCTCGGCTAAGCAAGTAAATGAGCTCTTATGGTGACAGCAACAAACAATTAAAACAGTAGATCTCTCAAAGCAACTGCTACAACCAAGCCCAATTAGCATCACACACAGGGTGCAATGCTGAATTGGTCTTCACTTGTGTTACTAATTGACTGGCATCTTCAAACAGATCCAGTTACAGTACTGGCATGCAGGTGCTATTGCTTTACCAGAGCGATTGTGTGGAATAATGCATTTTCTTCCATTTTGGTTTCATTTGGTCTTTTGCTACCCATGGCCAGGGTGTCTGGCAGCAAAGTGGAAAAACTAGATTCTTCCAAAGAGACCAAACATCAAGCTCAAGTTCAAGCTCAAGTTCAAACCCTTTATTGGCACGACAAGCTGAACAAGCATTGCCAAAGATACAATGCATACGAGACGACCAAAGGACAGACTAGAAATAAACAGAAGAATATTTGTCTCATCTATTGTCTGGCCTTGTGGCAGGATGCTACAAACTGCAGCTATTACTGCTCCCTCTCTCCTTTCCCTCGGAAAGACCTGCATTTTCTCCTCTTGACTCTGGAGCAGAAAGCCCTCGATTCTGTTTGCCAGCCTGAGGGAGCTTCACTCTCTCATCTCTCTGTGTTACTGTTTCTGTGGCACCCTTCTGCTTTATAGGTTTTTTAATACTGCTGTAGGTCACAATTCTTCTCTCATAATGAAAGCAAGAGCAACACACTGCTGTGTTTGTATAGGGCTCATATGTGGTGCCTGTCTACTATCTCTTCCCACTTACATTACGCCTAGTTTCACTCTCTCTCTTGATCAGAATGACTATCATATTCTTATTCCAGAGAACTTTGCTGTTGATCTCAAACAAATAATATTTATTTAGCTACCAACCAGAATCCCCAGTCCCTCAGCTCTAAGCACTGGACCAAATAGTGTCCCAGTCCATTAGCTCTAACTACTAGACCATTCTGCCTCCCAGTCCCTCAGCTCTAAACACTAGACCACACTGCTTCTCTGTCCCTCAGCTCTAAACACTAGAGGACACTGCTTTCCAGTCCTCAGTTCTATACACTTGGTCACACTCTACTAAGAACTAAAACCGAAAATGCTTATTGAAAAGAAACAGCCGAACAAGACATTAATGCCCATGAAGAGATACTTAAAAAAAAACATCTTCCTCTTTGCTGTAGATTCATTTGACTATATATTCACTTTAGGCTGTGTGTTGTTCACTGGTCTGGCACACATGCCACTCACTCATAGGCTTTATGATGGCGAGGAGATGGTGAAGAGCAGTGCTGTAAATGGCCCATTTTCAATTGTTTTTTATTTTTAAAAAACTTTCATTTGCAACTCTGACTGTTTCTTTTGTTTTCCTTCCCTGGATCTGTGCATGAAACCAGTTTTCAGTTCTTCATGTCGGTTCGGATGCCTGGCATTACTCTGCATATAAGCACTTTGGACTGTACCCAGCCAATGTACTGCATTCTCTTGATTTGTATGCATATATTTAGAGGGACTGGGTGAAGAGAGACATCGCAATAGTCTCCAAGTTAGCAGACCGAACCTCAGAGTCATTAATTAAATTAAAGGTTATGTCAATATCCACCAAAAGAGTGACACAATATCCGCTTGCATAAAAATACAGACTCCCTTTAGCTCTTTCAGCAATGCAAACCCATTCACAGGCTCCAGGAAAGACCATTTATAAGATGAGAGCAGCAAACTAATCTATTGCACGAATGTGAATGTGCATTGTTTACTGCACTTTCGATTTACTTAGTGGGTTAACTCAGAACTGTAAGCTTTGTTTTTATGCATCATTTTACACAGATATGGATTGCTCACAATATGTGCAATTTCTAAAATCCCATAGCAAATACCTACCTGTCTTTGAGCCTTGTACGAAAACATCATTCGGTCACTTTTAACGATTTTCTGTCCTGGCCATACTTATTGATTGGAATTCAGTAAATGTTCTGTTTGCAACAAATTTGATTAAATTTAATTTTGAAAACATTTTGTTCTTAGACATTGTAATAAATGCAGTCTGGGGAGAAAAGACACAGCAGAATACATAGCTGGTGTTACAGAAAACAATTAGTAAAAATAAAGAAATAAATAAATAATCCCACTGCTGAAAAGCATTAATTATTCGCCTTTAATTTTATACAAAAAGATGAATCTCAGCAGATTAATTACAGTAACCAGTGCCATAGGAATCTGATCTGTCACCCACGCTCTAGAATGCTTTTAGGCCTTGCCTGATGCTGAAGACTTGCACTTCATTCTGTGACGATCTGTAGGTCAGATAATGACCATTGCACATTGCTCACTGAACAGCAGACTAACCTTTACTGGAACTGTGCCGAATTCACATGTGTCACAACTACAAGGGATTGAAGATACATTGAGTTTTATAATGACCTTTGAACCAAAGAAAGCACCAGAGACTCATAGATTGCTTAATGACCAAATTGGCCATACAGCTGTTGAGAATATGTGCAGAAGTAGGTTCATCGGGGCTAGTGCAAAGGTCCATGAAAAGAACTTTAGAGGTTCTAGGGACTTCCCTCTGCTGAACCCCCTCTCATTCTAACTAGTTAACACTCACTAGTTAGCCAGTCTGCCCAGTAGAGTCCAATGGCTCAGTAATCTCAGATTGACAGGCAGGGTTAATAACTCCCAGAGGAGTTGAAGAAAGTGGACCTAAGGAACATGACAAGTTACTTGACCCCAGGCATTAAAAACAAACAAAAACTGCAGGCCTATTCAAACTGATCAGCTATTAAAGGAACCGCTTCTATAGTTCAATAGGGCATTTCAACGACCGTCTTCAAAACTCCTTGGGGGCATTAAAAAAAAGAAAGAAAAAACATTGCGAGTTCAGAGACAGAGGGAGAGAGAGACAGAGAGAGAGGGGAGAGAGAGGGAGAGAGAGGGAGAGAGAGGGAGAGAGAGAGATGGAGATAGATAGTGCTGTGATGTAATTCTCACCTACGCTGCTGGTTCCTGGATTAATAGCACAGCCAGCACGACTCCAGATTGCTAATCATCCATACTGAATGGGGTTTTTCTTTTTGTTTCCCATGTAGAATTTAAAGCTCAAATGCAATGTTTTTCATATGGGGGCTTGACAGATATTACTCCACTACATATGTTTCCTGATGGAACATTTCACTCTTACATCAGAGATAGTATACCCCAGTCCTACTGTATATCCTTTCTATTATTTCACCAGTTCGGTCAACTCATACCCACAGGACAGTATGCAATACAATTCAACAAGTGCCCTTGCTAATTCATCGCCTTCACTGAAGTCATCACCTTTTATGTGACATCAAAATGAGATTGTGTCATAATGATGGTGGTGGTCCTGCCCCATATTGAGGCCAGCATAGTACCAAGAAGCCGGGCTGGCTGTCTGCAATGTCTTGATTGATTTTCTTTTGTCTCCCTGGCGTGATCTTGAAGAGCAATTGCTCTCCCCAGTTCATTAACTGACATTCAGACTGGATCATTTCACTTCACATTAATGCACTCTTATTCTTAATAACTTAAAACACTGACGAGTGAATCACTACAAATAAAATGTTTTAGTCTGAATTATTGTGGTTCCCAGTTTTGAAGAGCTTAGCATCTGGAGGAAGCTCAATAGTTACAGTGCTGGGCTGCAGTGTGGAATTGAATGGGTTTGAGTGGCTCAGTGATGAGAACGCTGGGCTGCAGTGTGGAACTGAATGGGTTTGAGTGGCTCAGTGATGAGAACGCTGGGCTGCAGTGTGGAACTGAATGGGTTTGAGTGGCTCGGTGATGAGAATGCTGGGCTGCAGTGTGGAACTGAATGGGTTTGAGTGGCTCAGTGATGAGAACGCTGGGCTGCAGTGTGGAACTGAATGGGTTTGAGTGGCTCAGTGATGAGAATGCTGGGCTGCAGTGTGGAATTGAATGGGTTTGAGTGGCTCAGTGATGAGAACGCTGGGCTGCAGTGTGGAATTGAATGGGTTTGAGTGGCTCAGTGATGAGAACGCTGGGCTGCAGTGTGGAATTGAATGGGTTTGAGTGGCTCAGTGATGAGAACGCTGGGCTGCAGTGTGGAATTGAATGGGTTTGAGTGGCTCAGTGATGAGAACGCTGGGCTGCAGTGTGGAATTGAATGGGTTTGAGTGGCTCAGTGATGAGAACGCTGGGCTGCAGTGTGGAACTGAATGGGTTTGAGTGGCTCAGTGATGAGAACGCTGGGCTGCAGTGTGGAACTGAATGGGTTTGAGTGGCTCAGTGATGAGAACGCTGGGCTGCAGTGTGGAACTGAATGGGTTTGAGTGGCTCAGTGATGAGAATGCCGGGCTGCAGTGTGGAATTGAATGGGTTTGAGTGGCTCAGTGATGAGAACGCTGGGCTGCAGTGTGGAATTGAATGGGTTTGAGTGGCTCAGTGATGAGAACGCTGGGCTGCAGTGTGGAACTGAATGGGTTTGAGTGGCTCAGTGATGAGAACGCTGGGCTGCAGTGTGGAACTGAATGGGTTTGAGTGGCTCAGTGATGAGAACGCTGGGCTGCAGTGTGGAACTGAATGGGTTTGAGTGGCTCAGTGATGAGAACGCTGGGCTGCAGTGTGGAATTGAATGGGTTTGAGTGGCTCAGTGATGAGAATGCTGGGCTGCAGTGTGGAATTGAATGGGTTTGAGTGGCTCAATGATGAGAACGCTGGGCTGCAGTGTGGAATTGAATGGGTTTGAGTGGCTCAGTGATGAGAATGCTGGGCTGCAGTGTGGAATTGAATGGGTTTGAGTGGCTCAGTGATGAGAACGCTGGGCTGCAGTGTGGAATTGAATGGGTTTGAGTGGCTCAATGATGAGAATGCTGGGAGGCAGTGTGGAATTGAATGGGTTTGAGTGGCTCAGTGATGAGAATGCCAGGCTGCAGTGTGGAATTGAATGGGTTTGAGTGGCTCAGTGATGAGAACGCTGGGCTGCAGTGTGGAATTGAATGGGTTTGAGTGGCTCAGTGATGAGAACGCTGGGCTGCAGTGTGGAACTGAATGGGTTTGAGTGGCTCAGTGATGAGAACGCTGGGCTGCAGTGTGGAATTGAATGGGTTTGAGTGGCTCAGTGATGAGAACGCTGGGCTGCAGTGTGGAATTGAATGGGTTTGAGTGGCTCAATGATGAGAACGCTGGGCTGCAGTGTGGAATTGAATGGGTTTGAGTGGCTCAGTGATGAGAACGCTGGGCTGCAGTGTGGAACTGAATGGGTTTGAGTGGATCAATGATGAGAACGCTGGGCTGCAGTGTGGAATTGAATGGGTTTGAGTGGCTCAGTGATGAGAACGCTGGGCTGCAGTGTGGAATTGAATGGGTTTGAGTGGCTCAGTGATGAGAACGCTGGGCTGCAGTGTGGAATTGAATGGGTTTGAGTGGCTCAGTGATGAGAATGCTGGGCTGCAGTGTGGAATTGAATGGGTTTGAGTGGCTCAGTGATGAGAACGCTGGGAGGCAGTGTGGAACTGAATGGGTTTGAGTGGCTCAGTGATGAGAATGCTGGGAGGCAGTGTGGAATTGAATGGGTTTGAGTGGCTCAGTGATGAGAATGCCAGGCTGCAGTGTGGAATTGAATGGGTTTGAGTGGCTCAGTAATGGAGCCTCGCACAAGGGACTGCAGGTTTTAATGAAGATCAGAGGTGGACACAAGGAGACTGCCTGTCAGTGAGACCCACCTAATTACCGGACTGATGTCTGCAAGCATGATCTTCACAAACAACCAGAGATATGCATGAGGCCGCGAGAGAACGTAGGCATATTTTCTGTTATAATTAAAGAGCAATAGCAGCCTCAGAACCTCAATAAGTACACTGCATTTACAGACCCAGCCAAGCACCTCAATATGTCCCTTGTCTGTAATTAACTGTTTGCTACATGCTGTGTGCGGTCAAGAAAGAAAGAGACAGAGAGCTTGAGTCCCTCCCCATTCACAGGTACTGAAACCTTCCCTGAGCTTTGCCTGCCCCATTCAGAGTTCAGTCTCCAATGCTCTCTGCATCGCCTTTCTGAGAAATAGAAAAAACGCATTAGCAGCATATGCATCTTCTTGTACAGATATAATATCAAAACCGATCTCTTGGTATTGTTAAGAGGCAGTTATCTGGTAAAGGGGACAAAAGGTACAAAAATGAATTTCCTGCCTGGAGGGGTCCCTGAGCTGGCTGCTGGCTGGCTGGGCTGTAGAGTGAGATCTGATTTGTTAATTGGGGCCCGGCTCAATCGTCAATAGCAATTACATCCTTGGACTTGGCAAATGATTTAATGCCCCTTCCCGCCTACCCTGGATTGATTTGCTTGCGGATTTGTTTTAACACTATTGATTGGAAAGGTGTTTTTGTTATCTAAGGGAAGAATGCAAATCTTGACTTTCTGAATAATCCACTGCTTCGAATAGTCTGTGTTACAGTGGACTGTGAATAAATTCATTTAAATATTGTGTTTTCCCCCCCATGTTTTAATATGGCAGCCAAGCACCCCGTATCTGTGATACGTCTCTACCTGCTGGACACACACTGCCATGTCTGGGAGGATGTGCTTTCAATGTTTTCATTCTCATTTTAACATTCTGCTTTTACAGAATGAGCGTTAACTACAGTACTCCCACCCGCACATTCATTGCATTGTTTGTTTGCATAAAAGCCGCTCTTGTGACTCCCTTCCTCAAAAGCAAAAGAGCAGGGATTGTTTGTTATTTTTGCCACAATAAAATATCCATTTCATCCAAGTATGCAATGCCTCCACCTGCTGGACAGAGATTGCAATGTCAAGTGGATCTTTCTGTATCAGAAGGACAGCCATGTTAATGTCAGTTAAAAAAGAAAACAAGTGCTAATTACATATTAAACATTTCTGCATATGCAGCAGTGTGTGTTCAAGATATTATTCGTTATTAAAAATGCCACTCCTAATTTACTGATACTTTAAACATTAACGCTGCCACCTCGAAGCTTGGTAGGCTAGTGCTTAAAGAAAAAGACTTCCTACCAGGTGGTCCCTGGTTCAAATCCCTGGTCAGCCACTGACTCATTGCGTGTGACACTGAGCAAGTCACTTCACCTCCTTGTGTTCCGTCCTTTGGATGGGAAGTAAAACCGAGGCCCTATTGTAATGACTCTGCAGCTGTTGATGCACGGTTCACACCCTGGTAAATCGTCTGCTAAATGTAATTAATAATAATAATCCCCTGATTATTATTTCCAGTTTTTGTCGCTAACTTGGTTATATCGAGGGTTTTAATGAGCCAGCTGAACTGTACCTCGATTGTTTATATAGCTATTGAATGTCATCTAGCAACAGTTTTCAATAGCTATGTTTCTGTAAGACGAACACAGTTCTACCGAACTTGCGAATCTTACTCAGCAAATTAGTTTGGTTGCGAGTCCGGATTTCAACTGTAGAGGGCGCTATCATTCTAAAGCGTGCTTTGTATTTTACGTCAGAAAAGACGGTGTGCCCATCCAGGCATCATACATTGATGGCAGGAGTTTCGAAGGCGGAAGTTGGCTGATCAAGTTATCTTTTTTATTTTGTCTGTAGTTTGATTTTTTTTTTTTATTTAAATACAGTTTTATTTACAAAAAAACACACAAGAACAAATGGCGTCTGGCGTAAGTCGTTTGTGTTTGAAAATGAAACCACAACTGTTTACAGACAACTGGCAGGCCGAATCCAAGTAGATCCGGTATTTTTGGATATCCACACTTGCATGCTTTTTACAGTAAAGACTGGCAAACGTTGCAATATTTTAATGATTAAATAATCGCGAAAAGAATGTACGGATTAGGGTTCAAACAGTAATTTATTTAAATGTTGGTGGATGCTGGATGCGGTTAGATCAAGACATTGGTTACGAAATGCTTAGGCCCAGGCTTGTCTTGCGGTGTTAAGACAGACGGCGCCGCGTTTTTTGTAATGTATTTATTTATTTTTATTATAGAGATTGCGTTTTATATATAATGTTTTAAAAACTACTTGGATAACTGAACGGGTTTTTTTTTTTTGCCGAGACCGTTTACCAACGTCTTGTAGGCCTTTCTCGTTAATTTAAAAGTTGTAATTGGTGACATGGGTATTTCTCCTGCTGAAACTGGTCGTTTTCAGCTCGATGTGATGTTGACAATTAGCCAAACATTTCATAGTACAGTGTATGCCCTAAATGTAGCGCTTGTAAGCGTTTAGCCGTGTTATACGTGGTTGTCTTTTTCCCTATGGAGCACAATGTGATGGTCTCATAACAGGTGTGTGATTTATATATGTGCGGTATATAGTTGAACATTTCTGGCACGCTGTTTCTCTTTCTGGAGGACTAAGAAAGTGGTACCGATGAAGTGAACTGGTTCTGCTGATACTATCCTCCTATATTAAAATGTAGAGCCCAGAACAGGTCAATTTGCTTTCCACTGTAGTGTTTGACCTACTTGTTCTACAAACAGTGTTATACTCACATTGTCTTACAAGAAGTGTGTTTGTCTTTTTAGGTGTCTTGTTGAATGGGATCAGCCAAGTACTACAGCAGGCATGCTCCAAGGCTTTGCTCGAAGCTTTTCACATGCAGGTTCATTGCCAGTCGGTTCCTTGCAGTCTATAAGCACACATGCTTATTTGCCCAATAACCTGGGGAATTTGGGAACAGCCGTGTCATTGCCCAGTAACATGGACAGAGCATTGTCGACAGCCCCAGTCCCGAATACTTCAGTAGGGGGGAACAGCTCCTCGCAAAGTGGTGCAGTGGAGGCAGCCACTGCAATGGCAGCCAAGATTAATGCTATGCTGTTGGCCAAGGGGAAGCTGAAAACACCACAGACACTGCCAGAAAAGGTAATGTATGCAAGGATGGACACTTTGAGATGCTGTAATACCTGGTGAGGGGAAAATGTATCATTAAATTAAACAAAGCAGATGCACAGCTTTAGAAACATTTTACCATAAATAGCATTTAAGAAGAGCTTTGTCCCTGTACAGAAAGGGATTCATTGTGTCAGAATATAATATACAAGCACAAAATAACTGGCAATGAATTTTTCCTTTTTATACCAGTTTATTGTAATGATGGTTCACATGCAAATGAATAAATACAGGGAAGAGGTGTTCTGTTGTCCTGGTATCTATGAAGTTTTACAGGATCTGCTGATGCTACCCCCTATATTAGAATGTTGAGACAGGTCTTTATACTTTGAAATGTAGGTTGATTTACTCTACAAACTGCCTACTTTTGTATTAATAAAGAAAAGGTGATTGTGTTCTTGGCATTGTGTGGTGTTTGAATATTATGGTTTTCAGTTGAATCTGTAATAAATATTTTAAACGTTTATTTCAGAACCTACAGGTCGGAACAGTTTTCAACACTGATAACTTGGTTACAGAATTGGACATTAATGACGTCCCAGTAAACTGCAGAAACTTCCTGACAAAAGGACAGACTCAGGATAAAGTAAGTAGATGTAAAGAATGTGGTGGCATTTGGGAATGAATGTAACTTTTTTTTCTTGCCATTGTGTCACTAAAGCTATGTCTCTTTCATGATAGATACACCAGTACAGTGGCGCTACTGTCTCAACAAAAGGTTACTACATGACCAACGCAGAAAAAGCACATGCCAAAGGAACGTATGTATCTTTATATAAATATATATTTAACAGTGGCGCGTGTGTCATATTTTGCTGTCTTAAATGTCTTTTCATGTAACTGTTGTTCACTAGATGCCTGCAGTGTTTTTTATCCATGCCAGGGGAGACTAATGTGCTTTCTTTTGTTTTTAGGGACAGGCCTTTGTATTTGCATGTTCAAGGCAAGACGCAGGAAGAGGTTAACAGTAAGTTTTGTTCATAACGGTGAAGCACTTGCTGGACTAGTTAGTGAAAGCTTAGGCTGTACAGCAGCAGCTGGCTCGGTAGTTTCTAGACTTTTTTGCAAACGATACATCTTCATTGTTCTGTTTCTAGACTGTACTGTTACAACTCCTATGTGACACTGGAAAGTGACAAAATGGCTTCTATGCAAACCGCATGGACCACATGCTCTGTTTATTTGTGCTTGCTGCTGTGTTGACTTCTTTTATCCTTCCTTTACCCCAGTGTTTAAAATGTATTGGTGTAACCAGGATTTGTTTTTTTGCAGAGGCAGTGGTCTGCATTAAGGAAATCATTTCAGAAGATGTCTTGAGAACTACATTAGCGCAGCCACAAGCTGTTGCACCCGCTGTTCCCATCTATAACCAGCCAAGCAAGCCTGCTGCACATGCCCACTCTCATGCAGGGGTAGGTTTTTAGATCACCGTTGATCCAGTGTGGATTTCTTGCTGTACTGCGTGACTGTTTACATGCTCAGTTATGTGTATATTATCTAATCTTTGGAGGTTAAAAAGTGAAGCTAGTGAAGAATCAGCATCTTTCACTGATACCCACCTCCTAGAGCAATCCAGCAGTGAGAACACCCTGCCCTTGAGCAATAGGGTTAGGGTTTACTGCTCCTGCTGACACTTTTAAATAAGATTACTTAGTTACCATTACTTGACTATAAAAATCACTTTTCATTGTCTAGTTGAATGGGGTTGTTATGTTCAGTCATAGACTGAAACTCTGTTAAGGCAGGTAGAGCTTAGTTTATTGTAGTCTGAACCCACTTAAGGAAAACCTTTATTTGATTGGATGAAATTGTGCTTAAATTAAATAGGCTTATAAACATAACATGGAAGTGCACTTGAGACCTAAAAATTGTCTCTTCTTTCAGCATTTTGTGCATGCAAAACTGTTTGTAGGTTTGCACCAGATTGTGCCCTCTTTCAACATTAATGAGAAAATTGAAGGTCCTGGTGGTTCCTACTTGCACCACATTCAGACTGAGACTGGCGCTAGAGTGTTCCTTAGAGGGAAAGGCTCTGGGTATATCGAGCAGGCGTCGAGACGGGAGTCTTTTGAGCCCTTGTACCTGTACATCAGGTAGGCTGGTCTGTTTGTAGGAATTCTTTACTGTAACTTTGAGTTATATGGATTTAGAATGGGGTGTGGAGTTTCTTCAAAATGGTTTACAGTTTGTTGGGCCAGTTGACATCTTTAACTGCCCAGTGTCTGAAATGCATGATTCAGTGGTTAACTTCTGCATTTAAAATGAATATTAAAATAGTTAACTTCAAACTGTGCAATCTGTAGGCACTTTTTTCATGTCTAATTGTTTCTGGATTTCATTTATTTGTTTGTTTAGCCATCCAACAGCAGTAGGTTTGGAAGCAGCAAAGAAGCTCTGTGAAAGCTTGTTAGAAACGGTAAGTTTTACATTTATTGAAGTTAGAAAATGAAGTGACAGTAATGCTTCCTAATCGTTCTGTAGCTATTGGAGGTTAAAGAAAGTGAAGCTGGCGAAGAATCAGCATCTTTCACTGATACCCACCTCCTAGAGCAATCCAGCAGTGAGAACAATCTGCCCTTGAGCACTGGGCTGGGGTGGACTGCACCTGCTGACATTATCCAACTGCTATATTTTCCCAAATATATTGGCTTTATTTTTCACTGCTGGGGATCCATATTCCTGCTGGGTAATATAATGGTGGCCAGCATCCATACATATGTTTCACTACAATCTGTACATGTGGGTTATAGAGATCTTGCTGATGGTTCTAATTTTGTGCTTGCGGCCATAGCGGAGGATGAGTGAAGTTCCGTGCTTGTTTTGTTATTTTAATAGGTGCGGTCAGAACATTCCAGGCTGCTTTCAATGTATACTGCAGGGGGATCATCACAAGGTAAGCTTTGAAATGTTATTGAGGGAGAAAACCCTTAAATTAAAAAAATGCATTAATTCCATTTTAAATATACCTACATACTGAGGCAGGAGAGCCTTGGACAATATCATTAATGCCAGCTTTTACTTTTTGTGTGTGTGTTTCTGTGGGGTTCTGTTTGTTTTTGATGAGAGTTTTTATACTTGTATTTCAGCTTACCCATCTTCCCTGGGATACCCTCCTAGTAACAGTTATTGTAGCCAGTCATCCTGGTATAATTACTCATCCACTGGTTACATGGGAGACTATTCTGCATATCCAGCATCCAGTGGTTATTGGAGTAGTTCAAATGGTCCGCACAGTCACTCTAACATTTCATCAACCCCTCAATCTTCCCAGGCAATGGTTCAGTATCCAGTGTGTCCAAGGAAGCAGCGTTCTTATCTAACGCAGGTAGATTTCTGTATTTCTTTTAATGAATGCGTTTCAGTCCTGGTTACTAAATGCAGTCTTCACACTTCAGACGTCTTGCGAAACATTAAGGGAACATCCTGGAACGGTGTTCTGCATATACAACGTTCCACTAACCTAGATTCATTATGAAATAACTGGACCAGTGTGGACTTGTACAGATAGTCTTGCCTTACAAATGTGTATTTTGTATTATGTGAGAGAAAGCTCAAATGAATGCCTGTTCTTCACTGTCTCTCTAGGACACTCCAACTAGTTACTGCCCCTCTTCAGATGTGTCCTCTTCCAGCCCACCACGACCAAGCAGTCCAAAAAGACACTTCTCGGACAAAATCAGTGAAGCAACTTCTGGATGCCAGGTTGAGACACTTTACATTTTTAGATGTATTTTTATTCCTAATGGTGCTGTCTTTTGTAGTATCAATTTAACCTGTAATTTTTGCTCTTAGCATGGGCCCATTCACCCCAATAATTTTACTTCAGACACTACTGCGAAGACAGAAAAGATGTCCTCTACAAGCAAGAATGGAGACGGCAAAGAATTGGAAAGGTTTGTAGTTTTGTGACACTGAGCTCACTGTTACATTTTATTTGAATTAACTAGATGTGTACAGTGCATGCATGCAGTGGATCAGATCCTTAATGGCCACACTGTGTGTTGAGTACCAGATGGCCTTGCAATTTTTGTGCAAGACCAGTCTGTTTTATTAAGCGTGAAAAACAGGGTGGTTTTAGGATTTAATGGATTAAAGTTGTTTTCTCTTGTTCCTGTGCAGGTTGTTGATGCCCCCGCCCCCTCCACCAACAACTGGAATAACACGCAAAAGGCAAAGGACACAGGGTCATTCCAAGGCTACACTTGGTATGCATTTCTATAATCAAACGCATTCATTTTTGTCTTTTTTTTTTTTCCCTCCCTTCAAAGTCAATGGCTTTATAACTGTTATCTATGAGAAATTAAACTTCAGAGAATTGGAGAACAACCCTCCACTGGAAACTAACCCTTGTTTTTCTTGTACATGTTTCTCTTCTTTCCCCTTTGTGTTCTCTTCACATGTGCTTCTTCTGGACCTGCCTGTCATGGATGCTGATATTTCATATTCCATGAATGACTGCTGGCTGTGGATTGAACACTTTCTGCGACTAATGTGCTGTTTGGGGCACCTGTATGGTCTTTTCTTTCTGCTTTTGCTTTTTACAGGTAGCCGAGATCCAGCTGCTTTCTTGAAGAAGCAGAAAACTGGTGGGGATGACAGTGGGTTAGTCCCTTATAGTGGGGACTCTTCTGATGAAGAGGAAGACCGCTTTCTTGTCAGTAAGATGCCTTTCCAGTAAATTTCTACTCTTCAAGAAGCGGATGTTGGAAGATATCTTTACACCAATAGTGAGGCATGGCTCTTTATACTAGGAATAAGTAAATCCTGTTAATTTCAGTTTTTCCTTTCTTTAACCTGTAGGCTTTTATAAAGTGGTGTTGATTTATTTTCTTGTAAAGTAGTACCCCCCGTCCTCTCTCCCTCCTTTTATTTTTGTTTTTGGCAGATCACAACCGTATTTAAAGTGCACAAACACTTTTGTCTTAATTCTTTGTCCCTTCTGTGCTGTGGTTTTCAATGAAACAATATCGTTACATGAAATAACTAAGCTTGTTCCTATGGAATATTGTAATAAAAGTTAACAATTTTTGTGTGTTTTGAACTTCTTTTTATTTTGAGTGCTGTTAAAAGGTAATCTTATTTGGGTTTTCAGTTGTGTAAAGAAAGCTTGGGATTTGGACACTGGAGGTAGCCTTTACCTAGCTTTCTGTTGCCAGGATAAAACATTGGTTACAATGCAGAATGCATATCAAATGTGTAAAGCATGTCTATGATGTCAGATGCTGAATAAATGCTTTTATTTGCAAAATCTTTACAAGTATAGTAATTCAGAAAAATCCGGTCACATTCTTGATAACAGATGTTTTTCAAAGGCATTTGAAAGCTGAAATCATGTTGATGGTAAATAATAAATTACAAAGGGGCAAACATTTTACATTGCAAGTTATAAGGTTGCTGCATTAAAGTAAGCTAATGTGATAAAGTAGGCATTTATGCCGTAAGTATTGGCTTTGCTATGTTCATCACATTACATCATACAAGACTGGCTAGAGCATTTTGGAAATTTGAGTTAGCTAGTATTAAATATCCTGTTTAAATGCGTCACTCTCCAATGAGCCTGTTCATGAGAATGTAATGTATTCAGGAGCTTCAATGCCATTGTGCACGGTCAGAGCGCCAGGCTTCTCTAATGCAAAACAAGGGTGTACGTAGTGCAGAAAGTGACACTTGTATGTGTAGATATGCTGTGAAAGCTCTGTGTTAAAAAACGCAAGTTTCCCTGTTTCGTAGTCTAGAGACACTCCAATGCGCTTCGGGTGCATTGTAATTCGGATATCTGGAGTTGATCCATTGTGCAAAAATTCATATTTGTGCCTGGGGGAGGGGGGGGATATAAATAAGTGGCAATATAGACCATTGTGTGCTTTCCAACTGATGTCACAAAGCAGGATCCAGGAAGCTGACCTGTCAGGTAGTTTTAGTAAAGTAACCATTTAGACTAATTTCACAACATGTAATCTGGTATGGTATCTAGTTTATTCAATATGTAACAATAGTTCACTTTTAGTGTGCCCATATGTTTACTGGTTTAATAGTCTGTGGCAGTCTTGCTTCTTGTGGCTTACCTTGATGGTGTCGTGACGTGCCTCATGCACCAGGAGGTGTTGTTTGCACCAAGGTATCCATTTCTCTGTGTGTCTTCGTATGCCACCCCGATCCGGTATTCTGTCTGTTCTTCCACTTCTAATTCCCAATAATGCTTCCCTCTAATTGGTATTAGCTCTCCCATTATGGCCACACATCTGCAAAAAAATTAATATGTTTCCAGGAAGAATTGTCACATATCCCTGGCCTCTGATTAATCGAGCTAATGAAGGCTATACTCTTGCACCTGATTGATTCATTTGTATTCCAGCTACTGTGAATGGTCATGTAATTTGTCTTTATGCACTGTTATGAATGTGTTTACTTGTGTTACTGAAATAGCTTTTTTTGTTTTTAACAGTAATATTAAACAATTATTGTGGGTGGGATAGTAAAATAGGTCGCTTGTCTTGCCGTCCTGGAGCCAGTGCCATTGTCATGAGCACTAAATTCACCAAAATTAGAAAAATAAAGAAGAAACAATATACTGTCTGAGATCTATAATGATTGTTACCTTTGAGCTAGCCTACCTGGAGAACGCGTTATCACTGAAGGTGATGTCATTTAATTCTGTATATTCATCCCCATAGAACATGAATGTAAATCCGTCCTCTGAAATGGCAAGGGAGGAGTGTGCAGTTTCCTCATTCAGATGGAACAAGGTGCCTGGGATTTGAAGGTACAAAAGACAAGAGTGTAAGATGGGAATTTGTACCTGCAGGTGACGGCCAAAAATGAAATATTTAGGGTATTTTGAGAACGCAGCAAACTAAATGCTAGCTTAATGGTTACTCGATGGTGTGTTACGAGCGTCTTTAACCAAACGGGCTGTCGAGCAATCTTTCCAAACCTTTCTTCTAGTCCTAGCATGCACCATGCAATAAGCTGTGTTTGAAATAATTTAGTTTGAAATATCAGATCATTAAAAGCAGACAGCAGCCAAGTCTACCAATTGGCAAACAACCAAGGGAAGAAAGTGCATAGCATTGGGCTACTGTAATGCAGATCTGTTTTACATACAGAAGTACAGTATTTAGTAAAGCAAAAAAAAAAAAAATCACCTGTTGTATAAATGATGACAGAGTCACTTCTTTCACTGGGTCCACCTATATTAACAGCTCTTACATAGATTAGGTAGCTCTGTCCTGACAGCAACTGAATTATTGATTCATATGTAGGGATTCCAACTATGGATCTGAAAGATTGGAAAATTAATTGCTTATGTACCAAAGATGAAGAAAAAATGAACATGTAAACATGCTGACCGGTGGAGCCATGCTGCACCAGTTCTATAAATAGAATTACTGCAATCTGATATTACAGCTATGCTCTGAATGCATTCCTGTCCACATAAGAACTAAAAGTGATCTCCAAAAACACCCCGAAGCATGGTGGCTAGCAGCTCAGCAGGAGAGGGGATTCATTAGAATGTTTCACTTAAAGGAGCACACATTTCAAACAACACTGCTGGTACCGAATGACTTCCTGTACTCCAGTCTGGGTGCAATCAGACCATGCAGGCTGGAGCACAGGAAACGGTTCGGTACCAAGAAGCAGCACTAATACTGACGTACTGTATTTGAAAAATCAGGTTCCAGAAGTGAAAAAAAAAAAAAAAGCAAAGAATCAAAATATCTTTGGCACAATTAAATCATAATTTGCATTTTTTTTAAAGGGAAGAAACTACATTTTATCTTGGTTATGACTTGAGATGATTACTGTATATATCCCAGTTCCAGTAATAACTCTGCCTGGGATTATTTGCGACAGAGTGGAGTATTCTTGCAATTGTAAAACTCTATTAAAAAGGCAGCTGCATGTACTTTATTGCACGTCCGGTCACCGTATTGTTTCTTTATTGCTTTTTTAGTACTTTCAATACATACTCTGTGACAGCTGTCTCGCTCCTCTCTCTGCTTATTTCGCAGAGTTCCACTGTGTAAGTGTCCACTGGGTTTGTATTACCCGACTCCCAGCGAATTAATGCTGCGCTCAGACAGCTTCTGCACACTTTCTTCTTGATAACCGGAGGTGACGGCAATAGAGAGAAACAAGCGCACCAGCCATTATAAGAACAAACAAAACAATAACGATAAAAAGTTCAAAGATTAATTTACTAAGGGGGTTTCTTTGAGAACAGAGCAGTAAATCTATTGCTATTTTCATGACATGGTAAAAAACCAACATAATGCATGCTCTTACGTTGTTGAGAGTTGGAGTAAAAATAAAACAATGTAACCTGTGAAGCACTGAACTATCTTAAAAAACACGTACCAGTCATGTAGACTGCTCTTTCACTGGCAGGGCTGATGCCAGTGGTGTTCAATGCAGTCACCCAGAACTCGTACTGTGTGTTCGGAACTAAATTCAACACAGTGCAGTATGTTTCTTTCACCTTAACCATCGATGCTGGGAATAAATACAAATGTTCCCATCATATCACATTTTAAACCGTTATTTATATATTTATTATATCCAGACTGGGTTTGCAATGGAAAAGCCAGAGGAGGAAAGCACAATTCCATCAATACTATTTCAGTATATCACAACAATAATGCCCCCTGCCCATGGCTTCCCGATGGTAAGCCTCTACACTTATCTGCCTTGAAAGGCCAACGAATGTAGTAATGTTGTCTAGTGTAAGCTTTAATGAATAATCTGTTGCAGGAGTTTCCCGACTGAGGATCTGTTCTTTACAGCTAACCCGTACCAGTATTGTACAGGATCTGGGATGAAAAAAAGAAACACAAGTGTTACCGTCTTGCTCTTCATTCTCTTCTGCTGTGGTGCCTTCCAGCACAGGATTGTAATAAAGCTCATAATACTCCACAGTGTCGTCCGAGAACAAGCTCCAGCACACCCGCACTGAAGTACTGGTGGCTGAATTCGGAGTCTGGGGGTTTATCACTGGAGCAGATGGGGCTGTAAAGTGAGAGAACTTTTTTAATTAACCACGTGTGGCACCTTTTATTAACAATAAGCACAGTTGCTTTTCTTTGTGTAACACAATTAGCTGCTCGAACCCTGCTAGAATACATGGCGTGGAATATTAGCTCATTGGTGACTGGTAACATCGAAACACTTTTTGCACTGAGGTGTGGTGTGTAATCCTGAAATAGTTTCAGAATGGTTTGTAAAATGAGTTTGTTAACCAGTTGATGCTGTTGCAGCTGTGGTTACTCAAGAAACGATTTCATTCTGCCCAGGGGCTATCAGTGTTCTTACAAGGGACAGTCTGTTCCAGTTCCCTACAACAAGATTTCTGGTGTTCATGTACATATCTCTTTAAGAAAGCATGCCTGATTTTAGCAAAGTGCAATGTGCATATCTATACCATCAATATGAAATATGGATGGTGTGTTTGAGCAATCCTTGATATGAAATGTAATTACTTTGATGAATTTACTCAGAAATGCTGGAAAATTGTTATGAATGGCACAACTAATGAAGATTGAATCGAAGGAACCGATGTGAAGCTTTAATCTTTCAGAGGAGCTCTGAATTAAACGTCTTCTGACGGCTTGTCACATTAAACATTGTATTGCAAATAATTTCTTGTGGAATGCAGAAAGAACACCCCTGGCATTGAATTTCTGCAAAAGCTGCCAGCTTGGCTGTTTAGATCTTGCTGTGCTTGCTGCTGGAGGGATAAGAACGTGACTCTTCACAGACTCTCAACACTAGAGGAACGTTTACTAAGTCATACAAGGTCAAGGCCGTTTCTCCCATCGGATTCACAAACACCCTGACAGCAGACAAAGGAGAGGGGCTGGTCACTCATTACTGTTCAAATTACTTCACACCTGACTTCAGCTTTAGCAATTACAGGGATATACATTTGGAATTAGTCAGATGAACTGCAATGTTAGGCTGGTGTCACTAGTTCAGGAAAGTCACCAGATTCTTGCTGTAGCTCATACTGTGGAAAGTGCAAAGCTTAGGGACATATTTAACTCCTACTGTTTTTAAACAAGAATAACAATGTTAAGGGTTAGAAAATGAGAAGAAAATACTTTGAGTGTTTAAGAGAAGTCGGATTATATTACTCAGCTGTTTGGTTCTAGTTTTGTAAAATGGCCAGCGTTTTATAACCCTATAAAAAGGAATAAATTAGTAAAGACTGGAGTAAACGCTTTGAACATATGGTCCGTACTGACTTCAATTTAACCCAGTAGGGCAGTCTTTGGGGCAGACATGATGTGCATAATAGTGCTTCTGATCTGAAAAAAAAAAACGTCCATACAGTTAATCATTCTACCAGGTGAAGGTAAATTAAAGCTAACCTGGAACAATGTTAATGGAATCCATCATCTGCCTGACATCAGAAAAATCAATAGCATCATTTTCAAATTCCAAGGATGCTGATAACTTGAGGTCTGGATCGGAGGCAGTGTATTCTTCTGTCCTATTATTTTTTAAATATACAATTGTTAGACCTAACACAACACAAGTGCACTGCACAACATGCAAAGACAGAGATTCAGCATGCTATAGTGTAAAATCAATTTACAAAACACAGAATCCTACCCAAGTAAAAAGCTGATTAAAAAGATCAATTCCTACGGTTATCACATAAAGCACAATATCAGAATAAAACACACACACACACACATAAATGTTAATGCTTTTATCAGGCTTTACGGTCTTTAAGTTAAGGATGAATTATGCTGGCAGGACAACTCTCATCTTAGTAACAGAATCAAACAGCCCTTTGATCCAGTCAACTTACATGCACTGTAGAATTTCTTATGAGGGTTTCTGGCCCTTGTTATGCTTGTCTGTTTCCATCAGTAACAAGCAGGGAGCTGTATAAATGCCTTATCATTTCATGTCTGTGTTATGTTATGATGTTAATAGTAATAGGAAGAAGAGCCTAAAGTAAATTGCATAGACAAGAATGCCCTTCTGTTACCTCTCAACAGTGGGTACAGCAACCTGTAACCAGAAAAGCAAACTAATTGGTTAAATTATTACTGGGAGTAGTGCAGCTTTCAGTCCTGGCGGGACCTCAGGTCTTGCCTTATCTTGTCGCTGCTGTATGTTAACATATAGAGTATGCCACTGGAAATCACACTGGAATCTCATGGTCTCTAATGTATAAATATATGTCCTGTTCTCATGTATACTCAATGAAGGAGTTTCTTCTTCAGCTTGACAAAAATAATTCAGGACTGAAAGGGTTAAGTAAATATCAATTACATTTTACTGTTAAGCGAATGCAAAAGCAAAAAGGGGATCAAGTCAGAGGTCTTATTTCTTATTGGTGCATGTCCAGTAGGCCATGCTCATATGCTTTGAGCATCTCCGAAGTCACATCAGTAACCCGTTTCTAGTTGGCGCTACTGTTTGGCTCAGTTGCATGGCTACAAACTTTGACCTTTACCCAACATCCACACACAAGCACCCACCTTGGTTAGGCCTCCCAGATGTCCTATGTTTGAAGCAAGCACCAAATGAGCTGCAAGAATTCTGATTTACAATACTGTAGACACTTATCAAATCCGTTCTTTGTAATGTAATTCTTACAAACCACGTGGAATTTGAACATTGAAGACACATCTACGATAACTAAGTTCAATTCACCCACAGATTTGAATAAGAACAAATGCTTCAATCATCATATAAGTTACTGCCTGTTATTATTGTTATACAAACAGGAGTACAAACTTTTCAACAGCAACATACTTCTATACCTGAAGGAAGGCAAGTTTGTCTTCATTTCTGCAAATCTCCTGAGCAGCTTCTAACAGATCCTTTGAAATATCCAGGGTTTTCCCACAGTTCACCAGCTGGCTATACAATTTCTCCAGTTTTTGTTTTTTTTCGTCCTCCAGTCCCGAGGTTTTTTACTCATATCTCTGGGTGAGTGTCTGAATGACCTCATTATAATGCTGCTCCAAGTTCTGTTGTCTCCCAAAATTTTCCTGAAGGAGCATAAGAGTTTCATATAATTCACCAAGCACAGCCAGGACAAGGGCTTCAGTAGCTACTAAGAAATACCGTGCATTTCAATGAAATCTACTAATACATAATACTTAATAACATCAATTCTAGAAATACTAAAAGTAAATAAATACAATTAGTAACTTGCATACAGAAAGTAAAAATAATAATAAAAAAAATATATAATAATAATAAGTAAAATAATATTGCAATTAGTTATTACCTCAACAGTGATGAAAATCTCTTCCAAGTGGCTTGCAAAATTTTCCATTTGGGCTATCTGTTCTTCTAACTTGCACATAGTTTTATGAATTTCAACCTAAAAAAAATGAAGAGCACAAAAAGTGTATACAACACAGCATTAATAGCATACAATACTCTCCATCAGTAGTATGACACAAAATAAATATGGGTCTAATTTTAGTTTCGTCCAAGTTTCTTTTTAGTCCTTCTAAGAAATCTGTGTCCAAATACTGGAGGAATAAATAAAACCTCACCTTAGTGTCTTCTGCGGCGATTGACAGTTTAGTGACTTGATGATCCTTGTGAGTCCCGAACACCTTGTCAAAGGCTCTGATTGCGATTCTACACTCCATGCAGAATACATCTCTCCACCTGCCTGTGCTCCTGGCTGCTCCTCCTCCACGTCATGCGTGTGCTCGCTCGCTGTAAACCAGTCTTCAGGGTTGTCCGTATCCATGGTAACATCTTCTTGGGTTTTTGCAAAGAAGCCGACAAACTCCCCAATATGAGTATCTCCACGGGAAGCCTTCATCGGCTGTGAAACTTCCTCCTTCCACTCCTCCTCCTCGAAAGCCTCTTCACTATATTGTCTTACTCCAACGTGCTGCTCGTGTGATTGGGGCTCGACCTCCTTTGAGTGATAACAAGGCTGGTGAGTTTCCATCGAACCGCCTTCATCGACCGCAGGTGTTTTATGAATGCTGCCTCTCTTCTCCCCAGCACCTCTGTCCTTGGGTTCACCCTTGACAGGCTCTTCACCCCAAGTCTTGAAGTTTTGGATGGCAGGCTCCTGTTTCTGCGTAACCATCACAAAGGGTTCCTGGGTTTGAAACCCCATTTCCATATCCTCCTTGTCGTCCCAGATCCCGTACTGCCTTGTCATCTCGCTCACTTCGGCTGTGTAAAGATCATACTCTTCCTCCTCCATTCTCGGGCGGCTTTCGTTGGATTCCTCCATCGCTTCAAACTGCTCATCCTCTGTCCTGCTGGAAGGCAGCTCCTCGGTGAAGATATCCAGTCTTTCCTGTGACTCGTAGAGGTCCATGTTGTAGAAGCTGAGCCCTTCAGGCCCTATGTCTAGGTGTGCTGTGGGGACCTGTGTTTCTGCAGAGGCCTTACTCAGGGTCCCCTCATCTGTGCTGAACAAATACTCTTTGGTGGTCTCATCCAGCATCACTGGGAAGGAACTGGGAGGGATGGCTTCCACGTCTTCGTCTGACATGATGATAAATACCCCAGATCAGGAGCGATGTCAACACAAGTAGTTTTTTCCTCAGTCCTGACTGAGTCCTGAATATAAAGTGTTGTTTTAAATTTATGTACCTGCACGCACAGCAGAGGGAAGTACAGTATAGAGAGGGTATACAACCATTCAAAAGTAAAATCTATGTGTCAGGGAAGGAATAAACACAGAGGGGTGGAAAAGAGGAAGGTAAGTCATCATGAACCCAAACATTAAATCTACCTGCAGGCTGGGGTCATTTCTAGCATTTAAAATGAGTTTAAATATATAAAACTACTTATTCAGTTATAAAGTAAATGACATTCTGCAAAACACTGTACTGCACACACTAATTCAATCTTACCCACAAAACGTTCTCTGCAGTTTTACTGTTATTTTGGGTTGCAACTTGGATGCTTAGAGGATATAACTCTTATGATACTATTGTATATACATGGCCATATGCTATTTTACAATGAAGGAAATGAAGACTCACAGGCCCATTATTTGTAACCATTAAATTAGAGTCTTTTGAGTTTTCTTTAGCTCTAGGTTTCAAAGTAAACATTTGCAGTTGGTCATGCATGTACTATTAAATCATACGGTTTTCAGCAATGTTCCTGTTTAGCTAAATCACCCTTTAAAGTTTAAACCATATACAATCAATAATAGCTCAAATGTATCATACACGAAACTTCACTTTACCTTATAATGAAGACGCTGGTTTTGCAGCCAGCCCCCTGAACATTTGCAGTCAGCACAGTTGAAGGACTATTTAAAGTAAACTTAGCTCGAGACCTCCTCTCCCTTGCAATTCCTGATGTGGCAGCAGTAAATGACAGCTGCTGACAGATATAGAGGCAGCTCTCGATATCATCAGCCAAACCTTGCTTCTCTACACTATTCTCAGCTATCACTGACCATAATGTCACACTTCGAGAGTCCTGCAAACGGCTGGTGGAAAAATATTGGAAACAAAGGTTTACAAAGTAATAGAAGAAATGCATGGCACCGAAATCACACAGAGATAGGGGCACAAAGTATTGTGTCTAGCACCGATCCTGCCAGCTTCCAGCTATTTATTAAGCAAAATACTTTTATTAAATAAACAGCTGGGGATCTGAATGCTGCTTATATGTTTATATAATCTATTACTGTTCCATTTGAATACTAATACTGCGATTACTACTACTAATAATAATAATCTTATTGTTTGTACCAGAATTACATGTTCTTTTGTTTTACCTGACTGTATAATAACAGTGAATTTTTAAATAGTGTCATGGTGAGTTTTTTACAATATATTTCGTGCCAGTGAACTGATTGTTTTTTTAAAAGCTTGTCATATGCAGTGTAATTTGTCTGGTATCTTGCAGTTATGCAGACAGGTGTTGCAGTTAGAAACCAGTGGGTACGATAAGGTATATGTATATATTTTGTAAAAGCAACAACGGCATTTTTTTTTCTTAATTAATAGTAGGATTGTGTTGTCCTGCTTTTAACAATGTGCTTGCACTAAAACCCTACAGAAAAAAAAAACTATTCTACAGGATTTGTGTCCATTTTTCTTCAGAAAATTATTTACAAGGGAAATCTATTAATATTCTATAGAAATCTGACTAAAGAAATTATATTGCAACATGCTGCTATCTATTACCTATAACTGCTGTACACTGCAGACGGCATCCTAATTGATTCAACGAATAGCTAGCAGGTGTTTGGTATGACTAAACTGATATTGCTGTTCAAGTTTAGCTTTGTTTAAAACGAAACAGAAATTGTGGATGAAAAAAAAAATTCTGGTCACACGGTTAATGAGTCATGGGGGGGGGGGGGAACCGGTAGAGCTCTGACGTCATAGTAATGGAGGCCTGTGTAAACAGAAGGAATACTGATGTTCTCCTTTGAGGAAAAAACACAACAAAACAACTTCCTCTCTCGTTTTCGGTAAATGATGACAATGGACTGCGAACGAGTGGACAGTCTAGACGGCTGGGTAGCCATCAGACCCAACGTCTTTGAAGAAAACGAGAAGTTCAAGTTAGGCTTTATCGTGGAGTGGAATGTAATCGAAAGCAAGTTTGCTGTCACTTGTCATAATCGGACGCTGCAGAGGCAGCAGAAAAAGAGCGAGCTCTCAGGACTGGACACGCAAACCAGCTGGGCCGGACTGTTTTCGGTTTGTGATTTAAAAAACGTTCACAGGCAGTTGACCGGTGTCAACGACGTGCTGCAGCAATGTTTCCCCAGCCTGAGCGAGTTTGAAGGAGGAAATATTTGGGATGTTTTATTCCTGACCAGGGCAGCTGGTAACAGCGCAGAAAACCCAGTCAGGGACTTGGACTCACCCTGCAGGCAATTGGAGAAATACTTCAACGCAGCTATTGATGTCTGCGGTGGGAAAATCGTGCTGGACTGTCTGTTTGCGCAGGATGACAGGGACGTGGAGGAATACTTCGAGAACCTCCACGAGTTTAAACAGAAGAGTTTGGAGGAGCAGGTGGCGAGAACTAAAGAAGATCTGAGACAGGTAAGTAAGCCCACGAGAGAGACTCCGCAGTTCTCTAATATCATTTGCATATCATTAGTTACACATAATGTCATCACGGATAATACGAATTTGTATGATCATCTAACCGTGTGTACAGGAAATTAATACAATAATAATAAAATATATATATGCTTTTAGATGTTTAAAAAAGTGTGTAACAAGAAGTTACAATTTCAGTTGTGTTGTCTTCACACTGGTATAGATGTTGCTTCAGAACACCTGTTTTTTTTGTTTTTTGTTTTTTGTTTTTTTTCCAATGTTCCTTCCTGCTGTTCCTCCCCAGGCCTCCTGTGTGCTCTACCAGTATCCTGTAATTAAAAAAAAAAAGTATTGTGTTAAGTTAGTTTGTTTTAAAAAAAAAAAAAAAAAAAAAAAAAAAAAAACTAAATGTTTGAAGTATTAAAAGTTCTTCTCTTGCAGATAATCCGTTGCCATAAAACTGCTGACAAGATGGTTGCCCTGTTAAAGATTTATGAAGAAGAAGATAAGGCTTACCAGGAATTAGTTACCGTGGCAACACAGTTTTACCAGTACCTGCTGCAACCCTTCAGAGACATGAGGGAACTAGCAATGCTGTATAAAATGGAGATCCTGGTAAAAACTACTGTTAATACTGAGTGAATACTGCAACATTTAATTAATGTAGTGCAAACCAGGGATCAAACAGTGGTTGCTTTATCACCAGATATAGTGTATTCAAGGACTGCTTATTAATCTCGAGTACTGTGTTTACTATGAGGCTGGATAGTAACCTGAAATACTTGCACAGTGGATTTTAAACGCACATAAAGTGAGCAAGTATCCATCATGTTTTTTTTTTTTTTGCCCCCCCCCCCCTTTTTTTTTTTAAATTGTCAATACTGAAATATCTATATCTCCTTTTGATTTTAACCAGTGACCTATGGGAACAAGATCTATAGGAGTCATTATTGCGGATAGTTGTTCTGTATAGAAATTGTAACAATATGTTTAGAAATTAAAACTAATGGGTGATCCACGCTCTTTCAGAAATCCTTGGAATTTGATGACCTGGGTCCAAAAAGAATAGGAGCTCTGCAGAAGGAAGCTGACGAGTGGAGGAAACGAGCCGAGGATGCTGTCTGCTCTATTCAGGACATCACTGCCAACTACTTTGTAGAAACCTCTAAGGCACTTGCAGGTATAAAATATGACCTGATGTCACAAGGCAGCATCACTTTTCAGCTGTGTAATTCAGTTTCATTTTTGCTACTGAAACAGTAGCGAAGCTCGCGTACTGATCAAAACATTAGGCTATACGGTCGGTGCGCAAAATCCTTCCAGAAAAAGTCTTTCTTTTTTAGAATCCAGTCATCATTTCAGATTTTATTCAGAGTTATTTACAGAGCTGGCTAATCCAAGTGGATAATGTTTCTCCCCAGTCGATTCACTTTATTTATTTAAGTCAGTGCCACACTTCACAAATGTTCTTTAAGACTGTCAAATATATATATATATATATATATTATATATATATATATATATATATATATATATATATATATTATTGGACAGCATTACTCTGAAAGTTTTTTGTATATGTGCCAGTTCTTAAAAAAGCTCTCAGGCAAATGCATAGTCCCTAGTGTGGACTGGTTTGCAATCTGCGTTATAAGCTTTTCTAAGTTGGAAAAGATGAAAATAAGTGTACAGCTACAATAAGGATGTGTTTATTTTTTCTTTTTTAGCCCAGGTGAAGGTACAGCGCCCCATAACGTTTTTTTGTAATGGTTGATAATTCTTACTAAATAAGCCCATGTTGAACATATGGTTCGCGTCATCTCTTGTGTAAAGTGTCTTAATGTAAAGTGCCTTCTTACTGTCTGTAGGGATGCACAAGCAGATGGTTGAGGATAAGAAGAGGTTTGGCCAGGCGTCCTGGGCCTCTGCTGCCCCCAGACTGGAAAAGGTGAAATTCATGTTGGCCAAGGAGACGTTGCAGCACATGAGAGCCAAGGACATGTGCCTGAACCGCAAGAAAGCAGACATCAAGAATAGTGTAAGGACACAACTGGTAAACGCAATGCCAGAGTGAGCATGAGTTTGAATTACATGCGTCAGTTCTTCCAGCTATGAAACATGAAAATAATGCACCTGACTAGGGCTGTACTGAGTGCGCAGATATCTTAAAAAGATAATTTGACAGATTTAATGTTGGGCATAGTGTTCTTTAACCTGTCTGGAATTGACAGGAGTTGCATGAAGTCACCAGGAAATAAACCTTTTCATTTGCGATTTTTAAAAAGGTGTTATGAAGTTAGCCTTGCCTGCAGTATTTCTCAACGTGTGCTTTTGCTGTCCCAGATGGAAAGTCTTGCTGATCAAAAGGACAGCATGGAGACCGTCGATAAATTGGAAATGCAGTATTACGAGGCACAGCTGGAGTTATATGACGTGAAGTTTGAGATTTTGAAGAATGAAGAGATGCTGTTACTGGCTCAGTTAGACACTGTACGGAGACAGATTAAAGGTAATAAAAGCCGTTATACTGAAACAAAACGGGTCTAAAAAAGGATTACTTGAAAAGGCTGCAGTAAACTTGGTTTGGTAGTCGGAATAATTCCTTTTACAATTATTTCCAGGCAGCTGGTTTGCATGGTCTCACAATGTAATCTGTTTTTTGGAAAATGCTAAGTGCAAACTGTAATTGCAGTTTCTGGGCATGCAATTAGTAGTTTGCTGTTATGTGCCTGGTTTAATATATTGTGTAGTGGTGAACTGTTTAAACAGTGTTTAATTTATTCAGTTGATGAGATCTCGCTGGTGTTGCAGAGATGAAAGAGGAGGTTGTGTATTATGACACATGTGAGAATCTGGATGAGCTGCTCACAGCTGAGCAGACTGGGGGACTGAGAGACACAACCTCGTCGGAAATGAAGACTCTGCATCAACGCCTTCAGCAGCTGGAGGCCCAGAGAGGAGGCATCTGCTCAAAGAGGGCCTATCTAAGGAACAAGAAGGTACTGCAAACACTTGGCTAGGAAATCTGCACAAATTAATAAACTGAGCTTCAGTACAGTAGAGAAGCGCTTAGACCAGGGGCTTCTCTCAACAAAAAAAACAAAAACAAACAGAAGCAGGGCAACTATGTGACTGCTAACACATGAGCGTGTTACCTTCACATTGGGGCATGTTTTGTTTAGTTTTATTTATTCCAGTCTTTAAATAACTCCATATTCAACCATTAAGTGCCAAATTAATTTTTCATTTTGAAAAAAATCAGAACACAAGCTGTATTTTATGTAATTTGATACATTGCATTTAGACTTAACATTTGCGGTTAACAAAATTAGAGTAAGTAACAGTATTGCTAAAACGAGAAAATTAAAATAACACATAGATGCCAGTTAAAATTCTCCAAAATATTACAAAGTAGACTGTCATCCAATGAGGCCAATGGTACTTAATGGGTTAATGTTTTTTATGAATAAAAAAAAAAAAAATATGATTAGAATTATAGTTTAGTTATATTGTTTGGCTTTCTCCTTTTAAAGAAAATAATTGAGCAATGGGACTTATTTCTAGTTTTTTGTGTTGGAAATCTGAAAGGAAGCATAATAGGAACGTGTGCTGGTTGCTGGAGTCACAGTGAAGCTTTCTTTGTTAAAGGATCAGTGTGTGGAGGCCCATCAGCTCAAGCACAGGCAGGCAAAAGACAGCACAGTGCGCTTCCAACAGCACCACAGCATTCAGATGGTGAGTAGCTGCTGAACACAGGTAGGGACTGGCAATGCCCGCTAATGCTGCCACTGCAGAGCTGCTTCGAGTGATTCTGTTTATTCTGTGTTCTAGAAAAGAGAGCAGAATAGGAACGAGGACAGGAAGAAGAAGGAGTGGGTGGACCAGGAACGGCAGAAGACATTGCATAGACTGAAGGCCTTTAGAGAGGTGACTGCATCTTTTAATGTGTGCAGCGTTTTAAGATCGAAAATAAACTGTATAGTAATTAGAAATATGTAAATACTCAAATAGTATACAAGGCATTCCAGTGATAGATTTTAAATTCACTTTTATATATTTTTTGTATTTTATTTATATGCATTGTAGTTCACCTGCAAATCTTATTTGATAGCCTGTTTCTGAAATTGATTTAAAAACTCTTACTACTCTTTGTACATATGCAGCCAGCTTCCCAAGTCATTCTTGTTAATCGTGGAATGAAAATTCTTACCCTTCAAATACCCTTGATACCCTTCAAAACAGTACTACTCAAATTGCAACTGTTCACAGTCTAGTCCATGCACATGGCATATTCTAACTCTTGTTCCTTATTCCCTTTGCCCTGTTTCAGAAATGCCCAGCAAGTCTTGTGTTAAAGGCACCCTGTTCCCAAGCAGCAGCCACAAAAATCACAAAGAAACCCAAGAAAAACAAGGGTGGCCAGAATAAGCAGAATGACATCCCCGTTCAGATCTTCCTCCCACCCGGCTCTCCTCCCCAGCCAGGAGAGAGTGAGAGGGTGCCGAGCCAAGCCTCTCCTCCTCTCTCTCCCCCTCCTCCTCCTCCCCCCCTCCCTCCGCCGCCCCCACTCCCTCCTGCTCTCTCCACACCCTCACACCTACAGCCCGACGGGCCTCGACCCCTCATCTGTGAAAGACCGCAAGCGCCCGACTCGGCGAGAAATTCTCTGAAACAAAACATAGGTAAAATATCAATATTCATGATACAGACACCTGGAATGTGGCAGAAGATATTTAAATTGCACATGTCTTATTACCAAGTGTGTCTGTAATTGTGCTCTGCTCACATTTTGTTTTCTGTGACAAAAGTGCTTCTTAACTGGTAATGAATTAGGAGGCTATTTGTCATTCCTGCATTCTTAGATTGAAGTTATCACTTAGACATTATCCTCACCATTTAAAAAATATTATGCTTCAGTAAAATCAACTCTTAAGCGAGTGTTAATCACAGCTTTAAAATCAATTTTGTTAAATCTGCCCCCCCCCCAAAGGTTCAATGGATGAGGTTTTGGCCTCTTTGAAGCGAGGCCAGATCTTACTGAGGAAAGTAGAGCAGCCTGACCAAGCAGCCACCAACAGACCTGCAGACATCCGAGACAGCATCTTATCAGCCATCAGACACGGAGTCGCTCTGAAGAAGATAAAGCATGTGCCTAACGGGGACACAAACAAGCAGTCAGGGAACGAGCTGGAGCGCAGTATCAAAGCAGCCATGCAGAGGATGAAAAAAGTTTCCTCCAATTCGGACGACGTGGACAGAGGGGACTGCCAGTCAGGAGAGTGGGACAGCTAGGCACCCAGCTGCCCAGGACTGACAGACTGACAGACAGGAATCACGAGGAATTGCTATTGTGAGAAGAACGAGTTGGTGAATTTATTTTTTCTTCTTTTTCTTTTCTTTTTTTTTTATTCCACAAATTTCTCTGGCTTGAAACATCTACTTGACCTTTTTGTTTTGAAGTGTCATTTAATATGTCTTTTTAAAACTGATACCAGAGCACTGGAAATGTGATTTTCTGGGATGTTAGACAAAAATGTCGAGGTGTAACATATAAACCCACATACATTCAAAGGTAAAACACCTGGCTGGGCTTTATTATTATAAAATGCTTGATGCAAGTATAGTCAAATATTTGTTTATGTAGCTAATACATAAAGTGAACGGTGCATTTGTGCGCACTGCCAAATAAACTACAGAAATGTAGACATCAGTTATGGGAAAAAACATATAAACAAGGCTATGATTTATATTTATATGAAGTAGTTTATTTAATGCTCCAAGAATCAAGCATTATAAAAAGCTAGAACTGACACATAAAACAAGTGTATGAGTGACTCGTCAGACACTTGCAATTGAAGAAGATCAATAGCCACACATCTTGCACTGATAGAGCCGTGCACTTTTTTGTTTTTTAAATGGTTGCATTTTCAACCATTTATAAAAAGTGCCTTGAATGCCTTCTATGCTGCTGAATTAATGACTGAGTAGAAGTTATGCATTTGAATAGTTCAGTTGTAAAGGAAGAAAAAAAAGACCTATCAAGTCTTTGCTGTCCCTTCTTTGGGGTTTGCTGCTTTGCATGGCCTCAGAACCCCCTCGGATAGAGATGTCGTGCTTGTGTTGACAGGCTCATATGCAGTGGAAGATGATTCAGAGCACGGCCACTACATTCTTTTTTGTTTTTCAGATATTCTTTGTTTTTAAGCAAGTTCTTGTTCACAACTTAACAGGCTAGCACATGACTCAAAACCTTCGAACACCAGTAATGAAATTGTTTAAATAGAAGTCCCATTGATTTAGGCAGGCCGTACCACTGTTGCAAATGTCCAGCTTTCTGTAAGCAGCCTTGTTTATTGGAATTGCCATCCTGTGGGTGCAGAAACTACAGCAGTTATTTATTTCTAAATATAAAACTATCCCTTAAGCATGCCTGCAATTGAAACCATTCAGCACAGGTATTTATTTGTAGCTTCTAACAGAACACCAAAGCCATGAACCTAATGTAAACAACAGGATTATTCTTTGATTTATCTACAGGCCCCCCATATTACATTGTATGGTAATGCTTGCAGATGGCTGGTTTAGAACCTGTGTTATGTAAGTGAATGGAACTTGATTTTCTTCATCTGTTTATTGTCTAAGCACTGTATTTAAGTTGAGTGGTAACGTGTTACAGGAATACCTTTTTGAGTGTAACAAGATATAATAACACCGTGGTCATACTGTCAATAAATACGAAGTTGTTATTTAACATGACAGATATCCTGACATTGCTTTGAAGGCCACATGCATATATTTTATATAATATATTCTCTATATATTATTATTGTCAAGCTGGGTAGCAAATGAGTTCTTGCCCATATGTTAGTACACGTTTTAAATATTATTTAATAACTCCAATAAACAAACCTTATCAAAAGACATTTGCACCCTTTACAGTAAATCGACTACAGTTTATTTACAGTAGACTCAGACCGGATCCTATTCCAGTCAGTCCAGAGTACTGATCATAATTTATACCATACTAAAAATGACTTGTCTTTATGTTATGTTTAATGCATTATATTTCATCACACATCTGTAATAAATTTGAATCAAACCCGGAATTGTGGTGTTTGATTTCATAATTGTAGGTCAGCTGGATTTCAGAGTCTACTGTACTCATCTTTTCTGATTATTTAATTGCTCATTGGTATTGTACCGATTTGTATCACATGTTTATTCTATTGCAGGGGTGGCCAATCCTGGTCCTGGAGATCCACAATCCTGCAGGTTTTCTGGGTCTCTTTAACTCATCAATGGCCAAAGACCTAGGAAACATGTTAGTGTTGACCAGTTAAGAAAACAATTGGGTGGAACAAAAACCAGAAGACCCTGCAGATCTCCAGGACCAGGATTGGCCACCCCGCTATTGTATTGAAAAGAGGTAGATTCTTCTCTAAACAATGTCTAGCTGTGACCACAAGAGGGTGCCTGGAGGTTGCTGAAGCAGTGATGAACAATAGAGCATTCACTTCACAAGGTAAGAAAGCGTTTTTTCAATTTATAACGCCAGGTTTAAAATTATATAAAGTGTTGTGCAAGCAGAATATTGACTTTACTAGACCTCGATGCAGCCAAAACATGATTATTTGTTTATTTAGCAGACGCCTTTATCCAAGGTGACTTGCAGATATTAGGGTTTGTCAACTATGCATCAGCTGCAGAGTTATTTACAACAACATCTCACCGTGAAAGACAGAGCACAAGGAGGTTAAGTGACTTGCTCTGGGTCACACAGTGAGTTAGTGAGTGAGCTGGAATTTGAACCAGGGACCTCCTTGTTACAAGTCCTTTTCTTTAACCACTGGTCCACACTGCCTCCTATAATATGATAAACATTTTATTAAAATAACAAATGTAATAGATTTACAGTGATGCATTGGTGTGGTCTTTCCTGATGTACATTGCAATACATTGGAACAGCCTTAAAGGGACAGGGACTGATCTACCATCTTCTGTCCCCTTTGTGAGTTGATGAGAAGTGTGCTGCAGTAGTCAGCGGGTGTAGAATTTCATCTTGTGCACTAAATGCATTAAAAATGTAAAATCGCCACTACGATTTTAACATGTCCTTATTTCTAAGAAAACATGACCTCATGTAACATAGTTAGTTACCATGCTAAAAAATAACAAGCTCTCTAAAAATATCATGTTGAGGCAGGTTGCGGTCATAAATTATTGAGGTTAATAGTTCTTATTCTTTTAAAACAGTCAGTGATACAGTAATTATTAGTTTAGCACGGTTTTATAACACTTTGCATACATAATGTCCCTTTTGGCCTGGTGGCAGATTTTATTTCACTGTCATTACACATTTGCAAAAGCTTTGTGCCTTGGGCAATGTGAGGGACACCTCTAGAAAAAGGACCCTAAGCACAGATCAAACCATTAAAGCAAATAGAAATCCCAGCAACCAGGGTTGCCATGGAAACAGAACTGCTCTGTGGTGGTAGCCTACAGTAACATCTCTGCAACACATTCTTAATTATATTTTACCAACTCACCCACTCAACACAATGACAGACTGTGCAGGTTTGACAGAGCTCTGTACTACCGGACTAACCTAGAAATTTTTTATTTTTTTTCGTTCTCCTTGTGCGCGTCAATTGCCATTTGTAGTAGAAATACCTGTGCTTTTCCTGCGTTTGCAGAATTGTTTTCCATTTAACTTTTTGTTGGGTAAAATGATTTGAAATGATTGATGTGGTACGCAGAGTGCTGTGTTGGAGATGGTGCAACTCACTCTTCCCCCTAGAGGGTCTCAACTGAGGTCGAGTCATGAACAGGTCAAGGTTGCATGGTGGCTCTTAGCTGAATTTCATACCACAGGCAGTTCTGACAGCAATGCATGGGAATGGATAAGGTGCTGTATACCCATTCATCAATAGAGGGGTCAGGTACTAGAGTTAAGAACAGGGACCCCACACATCACCCCTAGCCTGTCCAGTTACCAGATCCCCACTCTCTACTGCTGCTGACCCCACAGGGTAAAACTGAGCAGCGTCTCCAGGCAAGGTGACCACAATCTGTGTGTGTGCGCTCGCACACACACACACCATGCAATAAAATGTGTCAGTTTGACTTAGGGGCAGGAGTCTCAGGGCACGCACACAAACATCTTTACATTATCCTGTAAGTCTATAATATTGCTTATGTGCTGTGGAAGTGAAATCAATAGTCAGACTAAGTGGAGATCAAGTTTCCAAGGCAACATGCTTTTCTATTACAGGCATTTAAACAGGAAATAAAGAAGCACTACATTTCTCTGCAGTGAGCAGTAGCAAGAAAGACAGAACACAAGAGTCAGTCTCTCTTCCTAATTTCTGGTTCAGTTGAAAATAGCTTAATTGAAGGGGATGCCAGCCCCATTCTTCTAAGCTCTGGGAGTATTCCTGTAATCAGGATTAGTGCAGCTATTCTGGACACACCCAGCTTGATTTCATGATATAAAATCATTCTGGGATCATTAGATCTAGCTGGTGAACGAGGTTCTATTACTGTCAAGGCTCAGTTGCAAGCTGGCAAGGTTCATGACAGCTGTTTTCAGAGCATACTGTTGGATTGATGCTGCACATTTGAATTCAATAATTTTAATCCTCGCTGTTCAGAGAGAATTTCACTAATTAAAAGAACAGGTCCGCAGTGGTGAAACTTCTCACGTAGAAAAGAAAAAGAAACAAGACGCCAACTTTTAATGAAACTATATTTTAACAATAACTAAGTCTATATGATACAGTAAAATCAGATATAAATCACAAAGTTACATAAGGGTTCCTTTTCATAAGGGAGGAAGGAAAAGGTTTTCAGTGTACTCAAGTTGTAGTGTGAGAGAAGACCCAGATAAACAGTCAACACTTAAACTGATTTCAGCGCTTGGAGGAGATGCGGATATATTCATATTTGGGACAGCAGGATGATAAAGTGGTCCATCTGTAGTAAACACTAGCTTCATCGTGTCAGAAATAGATTTGAAACGGGATACAAAATGTACATTTACAAGCAAAGTAGTGTTTCCCACAAATGTAACACCTACAATGAGTATTCTTTCCAGTTTACCCAACTGTATTATTCTCATCATTACTAAGACACAGGCTAATCATGTAGGATATACTATCCCACTGTAGATATAGTAGATAGTTTTAATGTTCATCATTTTCAGGGAGCAGTAGGATTTTACATGTGGGAGAAAACATTCTGTGCTGCCTTTCGCTGTGAACTGAACAAAGATAAATCCTTCAAAACATGTTATAGTTGCAAACTAAGCAATAGTTAACAGTAAGCAACCCAGCTACCCAGGGCCAACCATGTTTGATATTTAAAGAATGGTCCTCAATGATAAGGCTATGCATTTGTTCTTAGGTCAGTTTTAACCAGCTCTATTCAACTGCAGGCACCGGCATCAAAAGTGGTTTCAGTTAACAACCAACCTTCATTAGCAGGACTGATCAAGGTCCCTGGCTTCTGTTTTTCCATTGATAAAGTTTGAAACTCTAAAGTCCAGCATTAAGACAAAAAAAAAAAAAAAAAGAGGAAAGAAGCACATTCTTTACAGGTTAAAACTACTCATTAAAATAAATAATTGCAGTAAAATTCTTCATCATCAGTGAATGCAAAGCCCTTCCGGTGCATTGCGCGCACACCTTCATCCAGTCCCGGGACCTCTTATTGGGTCGCTTTGCTTTTAACACAGACCCCCATGTTAATTAAAACAGGCCCAGCCATTCCTGTCTTATGCACATACAATCCTGCAAAATGTGCTTTCAAAGCACCTGTGATCATTAACCACGGCATCCTGACAACTTCCACCCCCTTTCATTTCAAAGAAACTGCCACTACGCATGTCTGTGAAACTCGTTCTAAGTCTCTGATCTAAAACAGTAGGCATAATAATAGCTTCCAGAGAGTTCATGAAGGCATCAGTATTCAAATGTGTATGTCCCTGTACCTATTGTTTTTATTTATCAATGGCTTCTCTATTGTAAGGGGTTATTCAGCCTAACCTACTATTGCATGAAAGAGCCAACTTCCCAATGTTTAACATACCTTTGTCAAGGAAAAGTGTATTTGAAAAAAAAAAAAAAAAACACTGGAGATATGCTTCGGATGCCATGGTAACTACAATCTACAGTCTATCTAAATCTATGAATGTGCTTGTGATGTCATTTACTACATAGTTAATGATGTACTTTTATTTTCTATTTAAACCTTCAGGCATGGTATTGAGTCTATTTATCCTTATATTTTCCTAATATATAGCTCAAAATTGCTAATGACCTTCTATTAAAAAAACTAAGGAACCAGAATATAAAATTGTCGCTATATAATATAGTATCTCAACTCTGTACATACATATATTTCCTCTGACCCATCATAATCCGTTAAGCATTTGGGAGCTTTAGGCATAAAATGTGTGCTGCCTTCAAACAAAATAAAAAATATTCTGCATCTAACAGGCAACGAGAAAAATATCAAAAGATCTCTTTGCTTAGTATTAGAAAACGCTGTCGTTCTCCTGGAAGAGAGGGTATTTTTCCAGTACTGAGGCACTTTGCAACACTGTGCAGTTAATGTATGTGCATATCATAGTAGAAACTGTCTTAGAGCTCACCTGAGATCATAAACATATAAACTGCTGCCAATGACTTAGAATTGACCTCGTTTTCTCCTAACAATATCCAACACCGTGATATTCACTCAGAGCAGTCCACCAGAAAGAGGTTCCTGTGGGGGCCGGTTATAATCTTGGTTCTCATTGTTGCTCCAGCCCTTACAAAGAAAAAAATATCTAATTTTTCTCCCCCCCCTTGCAACTTAACTGCATATACCTTGAAGCATCCCAGATTCATCAGACATAATCTGCCACCACCAGTTCGTCGCACCCCAAAGACTTCAGCAAGCAGCACGTTAGTTTCAAACACAATGAACTCAGAACTTCTACACAAGAAGATGCACACAAGTGAAACATTCTAGTCCTACGTTTTGTTTTGTCTTGTGAAACACAGGTGGGAAGCAGTGTCACCAAAAACTGCAGGCCCTGAATGGTTTGTTTTGCTTCCGAAATCCTGATTGGCTCGTGGCTTGTCAGTTATCTACTCCCAGTTTGGACAGCCCTTGTCTGAACTCGTGCAGTTCATCAATCTTTCCGTCTAGAACATCCATGAACCGCTTGAGCTCTGACTTCAGCATGCTCTGTTTGAGCTCGCTCTCGCCAATGTCCGCTTGCAGCGTTTCCATTCTCTTTCCCATCTCTTCATTTTTCAATTCAGCCGTCTACAACAACAACAACACAAAGCAAATAATAACAATATACAGCAGCTTAGGACTTGACATTTACACACAGTGAATTGCATTGCCAACTATTTTTTTTATGAAATCTTCATGTCAGCGACAGTACCCTGATATAATTAGTCACCGGTCAAATGAATCATAATTCTCATTTCCTTTGTGTTTTCAATAACAAAGCACCTTGCAAGATGCTGAATTCTAAACATGTAAACACAAGAACCCTGTAATATTTGTAGGTTCAAAGAATGACCCAAGTATAAATCAGCAGTGTTGCCAGAAGAGGCAAGAACCAAGCCACACAAATCTACTTGATTCATAGTCTCTTGGAATCTTCTGGCTCACATACGGAACTCAATCTGCTTAAAGCCACATTCCGACTTGGAAATAACTTGATTAGGAGGGATCTGCTTGCTGGGTTACCATAATACAGAAGCAGTTGAAAATACGCTATTGTTGCCTTTGCAATTTCCTTTGGTATACACGCTGTACGTCAGAAACCTGATGAGGGATAATTGCACTTCGGTGATGGAATGAAAAAAAAAAGGGGGAATAATCGCATTACTTTGCCTTTGCATGTGTGTGTAATTTACTAGGACAATATAATAATTCCAAAAACATCACTGTACTTTACAGTGCTTTACAGTACTTACTAGAATCAAGCATCACATTCAATTTAAACTGCCAGAATGTCACTGGGCAATCATGTCTTACTTGCCATGACAAATAGACGTCACCGTCCCGGTCACCGATCTCAGGCTGCTATTTAAAGCAATGAGGTGTCAGATCTTGATAACTCAAATAAAAATAGCTAAAGGTCTTTCAGTTCTTGAAGGGGGTTGAGGGATAAGTAAAACCTTTATATGCATCTAACAAAAAGGGATGGGCCTATAAATGCTAAAAATATTGCATAACAAAATAAACTGTAGGCACACATTTAGCTTATACTGAAAGATCTTGAAGGTTTTATTATGGCTACATATCCCACCAACTTAGGGAGCAAAAAAGAGGAGCCGACTCTAAGCTTTACTTTCCTTCCTTTACATTTCTTGATATGATTAGGAACATACTGTATTGTGCCCTACTTTGAAAAAGGTGCCAATGTAAAGTTTCAGAGGACCACTCCAAACAATAATGTAACTGTTTCATTCTGCAGCCGAGCTGCCTCTTCAGGGGTGGAAATAAGACTCCTATTGCAAAGCCATTTCATCCACTGGGAGTCTTATTTCCATCCCTGCTCTAGCTAGTTTTATACAATTACCGCTACTGTGTTTCTCTCACACAAATGCCCTTCCTTTGAAAACGTGGCTGCCTTCTGTGTGAAAGGGATAGCCAGTGTAAATCTGTCCAGCTAAAACCAAAACTCCCATTCAGGTGACCGTGCCAGAATGTTAAATGTTTCACACTAAACTCTGGAATGAGGCTGAGAAGAGTCGCACACATAACACCCCCCGCGTAAAATGTTAATGGTATTTTCTCAGCTGAGTGGCATATGATTGTTCACAATGGCTTGCCCTGTTTTGGCAGTGTGCAATACTGTCTTTTTTTTCTTCACTGTACCTGTAGTTTCTGAGTCATCGACTCACATTCCTCCATGAGCTGGGGGATGATTTCTGCTTGCTTTCTCAGGTTTTCCAGCTCCTGCACAAACACAACAGGACCATATCAACAGTCAGCCATTTTTTAAATGATGTTAAATGAGGAGCTTTTTTATGAAGTCATTTTTTTTTTTTAAACAAAAAGGTTACTTAAAGAACCAGAGAAAGAAAAGCTTGGAAGTTCAAACCTGACCTTTCCTTCGACTCATTATAGCAATTGCACAGCAACAACAATATTTTGATAGGCTTTATCCGAAGTGTCAGAATTAGAAAAAAGAAAAACATGTTCATGTTGAAAAGCCTCAAATCAATAGAATTGATGAGCTGCTAAATGTACGTTAACACTTTCACACCAGCTCTGTAACAATAGCACTTTGTTTTCAGTTTTACAAAAGGCTAAATGCTTTGTCAGAGTCACCCCGAGTTAAGCCTTGTGCCAAAAATCGCAGCATTCGTTCAGTCAAGGCAGGGATTCAATTATGTTGTCAGTGAGCAGTCATAAACACTGCGACACTGCCATTACTCATGGCTCGGCACCAATTGAAACTATAGAAACTAAAGGGATTATTATTGCTGGTAAGAGACGTAGAAGAAAAAACAAAAGAAAAACGTTTCCCAAAAAAATAAATAAATAAATAAATAAATCATCCGAGAGTTGAAAATGATGAGATGAAAAAAGGCTAATGTCTTTAGATTACAGCGAACTCCAGATATTAAAATGTAATAATTAACCTGCCTTGCAGGGCCACATGTTGGTTTGTTTTGACAAATACCTCCAGTTAGTATGAATGGCTCAGGCTTTACTTGCAGTAAGACTGATCCCCCTCCCCAACTCAGGTGGTCCTTATTTGCTATGTAATCAATGATAAAGCAAGGCATTGCATTAGGTCTTATTCACTGCACATTAATGGGCTCCAAAAATATCAGCTCCCCTCCGTGCTGCTGCTTCCGTTTCAAAACGTTAGTAATTATAATAATGATGATGCAATCAGTCAGTCCAGTAAAGAGGCGCTTCAGAGTTTACTTACAGAAAAGAACAGCTGAGAGAAGCAGCATTTCATATTGAGCAGCAGGAAATACTGCTGCAGGAGGAGGCTGATAACAGGCAGTTAGCAAGCAAGCAGCTGCTTGGAGACGAGAATAAGGCAGCTGTCAGCTGCAGGGAGGGTCCGATTGACCAGTGAAGGCTGGAATCAGCACGGCAAGTGGAGGGTTAAGCAAAGATTGCAAATAAAATAGAGGTCTCCAAGCGGAGTGACATCTACATACTGTCAGTGGATAGGAGGCAAAAAGAAATTTATCACTTATATTTGGATAAAATTCACTAGATATGATCGAAAAATAAAATTCACTAGATGTGATCGAAGATGCTGCAAAATTATCTGTCGATCTTGGGCAGGTGTTGTGACTCTTGGTCTCCCAGTTGGTGCCCTTTCATTGACAGAGTGTTTTTGGTTATACCATCTCATCAGGTTTGAAATTGCTGGCTGTGAGCAGCCAAGACGGCGAGCCACAGTACTCTGCCCTAGTCCAGCCTCCAACATGCAGATTTCGCTGCTCTCTTGACAGACGTGTCATAGTGTTGTTTGTTTGTTTTTTTCTTTGAGTTTCTTATTGCTTTTATTCAAGCCTGCAATTCAACAGCTGAAACCACTCAATATCCAGTGTCCAATCACCTGCTCACTAATTAGGTGATTAAGTGCATATGCTTCAGTCATAGTCACTCAAGCTTGTCATGGTCAAGGATGAATGATCGGGCTACTAAAAACAAATAAAAAACATTTAGTCAATGTCCATCATTTATATACCTTTTTTTTTTTTTTTTTTTGAAAATAAACGTTATAATAATGATGTATCTTTTGATGCTCGGTATGTATATATATATATATATATATATATATATATATATATATATATATATATATATATATATATATATGAAATGTGAAGCTTGAGAAGCCACAATGTGAGTCATGTTTGAAATGCAGTTTTATCTGCAGTTGCTGTCCTCCACTAGCATTCCTTTCACATGCACAGTTATTTATTAGAACACCTCAGGAGGCTCATAGTATGTTACATTATATATAAATTAAATTCTAAAATTATTCCCAATTTAAAAAGTTTAAAAGAAAAGAAAAACCAGCCATTAGGGATACTACTGCGAAGTGATGTACAAAAAACCTGCCTTAATTCACTTCATCATTAGGATTAATTGTTCCCATTGACATAAATAGTAAGATTTATGGTATTCAAGAATTTCCTTGTGGGCTAAGCCAACACATTATTACGCAGGTTCAATCAAAAACGCGGCATAAAAAATAAAAATAAATGTAAATAAATATGCTGAGTTGGGGGATTGTGCAAGCAGGACACAAGCAACTCAGTCCATGTTCAATTGCACCCACATGCTGACTTAAAAGAATGTGTAGTAAGCAACAAATCAATAGTTTCATTTTACTTTTTAACGTAATCAGTTCCCTGGGGGGTGACTAAGGTACAGTTCATTAGAGGTAGATTCTTTACCGCTAGATAAATATGTCATCTATGCACAAACAGTCATTTTCATCTTTTAATGACCTCTCTTTGTGGAGAGGCATACATCACAGAACCAGCACACTGTCACTTTGCAAACATGGCAGACCAGTTTACCAAAACTCTTTCTTTCTTTTCTTTTATTAGAATCCGCTTAAGGAAATATATTGTTAAAGATGAAGCAGCTATTAAAAAGGTAGATTGTCATCATGTTTTAACCAATATGTTATGAATGTGTGGTATTTACATTCTTAAAATAAAAAAAGATGAAATAGAAAAATGCTAAACACACGTATTTACAGGAGGAGGTAAAGACACTGAGAGAAAGGCCTCCAGTTTGAGTGGGTCCTGCCTGGCTTCACTGCAGGTTCACCTACCAGGTCTTTCTCTTGAATATCAGCCTTCAGCTCTTCCACTCTCAGGCTCAGTTTTGCATTGTTCTCTTTCTGGAGGTCTGCTTCTTCGCACTGTGCTTCTAGCTCTGCAATCTGTGGAGGACACGGCCGTGTGGCACGTGGTCAACAAGAGAGCGCGGAATGGAAGGTCAGTTGGATTTACAGGAACACGGCACATTTTACAACAAACATATTTACCGGTATCTTAACACATATTCCTTTAGAACGTGTTAAAATACTGTTATCATGCAAACAAAGCAGCTGAAGCCATGTATCCCGTCCCTTATTTAAATAGTGCACAGTTCTGTGGGCCCGATTGCCATTCAGAATACCACGATTTTAATGAATCATTTCTGTCTGGATTGGAAATGAGTGCATAGAAGCCAGTAGTGTCACAATATTCGAATATCTTCAGCTGCTTTGTCTGCATGATAACATTCTCTTGTTTCTTCATTTATTTTCAGTTATTGCAATTCTACTCGTATGTAAAATACACACTGACATCAACAGCAAGAGAACCACCTCTATACATCACATTTTGTGCAGATTTATTAAAGGCCTGCATTAATAACAGTGGTTTTGAATGGGACTGCATTGGAAAATGTGCTGAAGTGAAAACAGATCAAGCCCTATGCAAGGAACAAGCAGTGAGTTATTGGAAATAGATGATTCAACACACAAAGTGGGTAAATGCCCTTGGAGTTTTCTTGGTGTTTATTTGAAAGCTAGTTCTTCTTGAAACACTGAAAAATGAACCACTGGCAAGAAATGCATGCAGCTCTGCATCTGACACTGAAATTAGACTTGCTGCTAAGCCTCATTAAACACACTGCTTCACGATTACGGAAGCAGTCCGTTTTCAAACTTTAATAAACCAGCGCTGGGCTGCTCTGACCTTTATCCTGAGATGATCGCTCTCTTCTTTACATGCTGCTACTTGTTTTTTCCACTGTTCTACATTAGTTGCAGACTCCTCCAGGGAGTCGATTAGGCGAGCATTGCTGTCCCTCAGGGTCTGAAGTTCTGTCTCCCATTTCTTAGCGTTGGTCGTGCTGGAAAGGCAGGTTTAAAAATCACACATGAGAACAACTAAGTGAATTATTCAGCTTTGAAAAATCAGTATTCCCCTAAAGCTAAACATTCACAAAGCTTCATAAGCAACTAAAAAAAAAGCATTGTGCAGTTATTTACAACATGCAGACTGTAGAAGATTTTGAAGAAGAACATGCAGACTGTAGAAGATTTTGAAGAAGAACATGCAGACTGTAGAAGATTTTGAAATACTGAACTGTAAAACACTTGGTATAAAGAAAAACATCACTATTTACAGAATTATTAGATTGCATTCACTAAATCTGCAGAAACATTTTAACCTACTAAATATATGGCTGATTGAGGACAGCCACAAAAAATGGGGTTCAACTGACAATCATGCACTTCTCTGCATCGCATCTGCTTCCCATCTGGAAATTAAAACCATGCAGCAGATCTTGAACAGACGCACAGGCCAAGCTGTCATACAGTGCCGAGCCCAAACCAGGCAGGCGATGGCAGGTATTCCTGGAATGTGTGTGTACATGTTCAAGAATGCATTACCCCTGTGCCACAGCAGACTTCAACCTGTCATTCTCGCTCTTCAGGTGTGCCTCTACAGGGCCAGCATGACAAGCCTTCTCGTCATCGGTGCCATTAATACTGGATGGCTGTGTGGAGGTTGGAGTCTCATGCCCAGATTCCTGCCAAAGCAGAGCGAAACTGAAGTTCAGAACAAGCACAGTGATGGCTGCCAGCACCGGCAACATCACCTTACTCGAACAAACTTCTCTAGGGGGGCAATCCAGCCTGTTTTTGTTGTTGTAAAATTTGAATTTCATGCATTAAATTAAATCATTAATTAATTAATGATTGCACTCAATGTCTGAATTCTGTCATGTAACTCCACTGGATTGTTATTGATACACTGTTGCATACCCTGAGACTGTATCTCTCGCATCTAGCGAAATCCGTCAGACACAATTTAGCAGTCAAACAATTAAAAGTTTACGCGGTCAGACAAATCTTAACAGAGGCTTATTGATTACGAAACATGAGAGAGAGAGAGATTGTATTGGTATTGCATTCTCCTTGGATAATCAAGCTGAACATTTTATCATCATAAGAGTCACCATCCATTTCTCACGTCAGATGCTGTTACTAAAACAACCCCAGAACGGCGTGCCATGGCAATCGAGTCCTTCTGTTCACTGGAGCGGCCCCATGCTGACTGCCCAGCTGATTGATATTGCATTGTCTTTGGCAAATGGCCTCAAAGTTTGTTCTAAAAAGTTTAGCATCCGATGACAAGCCATGGTCAGATTAGGAGTCTGAATAATGTACCCTCATTTTGCTTCTACAAGATCATTTCTGGGTTTTTTTAAATACATTTTTAAATTTTAAATCTAGTTCAATCTGGGCAGAAAGGTTTTTCAATAACACGCCTGGATTAAGTTGTCTTGTCATTAAAGTTAATGAGCTTCATTTGCATAACCTTGATTTTGTTCAACGTATAATGATCCTCTACTCATCCCTACCCTTCAGATAATAGGAGAGGCCACCGCTGGCAGATCAAGAGCATTGGAGTCACTCCTCTTGCAGTGTGGGACAAAACAACAGGGGTGTAGCTGTCTCCACTGTCACAGGACAGCACTTGTACTTTACTGCCTTCAATCAACTACATTTACAAAGCTGCTCACACTTTTGCCAGTGATCTGTCACAGTTATCACCCCTCCCTTCAACCAAGGCCTTCGTTTCAGTGCTTTATAAATAATTCAATTAGACCCTACTCTCTTACCCTTCCAAATAGAGGGTTCATGCAACACTTGCACAGCTCTGTCAGAAGTCCTGTCGCTGCATGCTCTGTACAGCTGTCAGTCTGTGTCTTAAACTAGCACTGCATGGCGGTGGAAGTTGCATGAATGTCGTCTGTGACCTCATCGGCTACTTCCCTTACCCCGTCTCTCTATTTCTAACCTGGAGGGATTGTATTACGGACTGGAGAGACTCTCCTCTGTATATGGCACTGTCCTTCAACCACCCCGCTCCCCTTACACTGCAGAATATACAGTACAGTGCAGCACTGTGCCCGTACTGTCCATTCAGCTTGTATTCCTACACAGTAAACTCCTTACCTGGGAATGATTGCTGGAGGCCTCTGTTTTCTCTTGAGATTTGTCTCTTGCTAGTTTCGCCGCTTCTTTAACTTCCTGGAATTTTTCCGCAAACTACTCAAAAAAAAAACCAAAAACATTTACATAAATTAAAAACTCAAAGAAAATTGGGTTAATGGGTTATTAACATTTTATGGATGTGCTGGGAGTAGAATACACCCTGAGGAACACAAATGAGTCCATGATGTTCTTTATAAAACTGTGGATTGTAAGTTTGTCTAAGTGTTGTGCACATTAGATTGTTACAAGGTCCTACAGCACACTGTGGCACAGGCTCTGCGATACAGCTGAACTAGGCAGGCAACTGAAACACGTTTGTCTTATCAGGTCACTGGTATCATCTAGTTCTACTTTACAACTGATAATCGACTCAGAAGAAGCGAGTCTCTTGGCACAAACCTTTTATCTTACCTTTGCCAGCTGCTGCTCAGATGAAAAGCCCAGGCCGAAGACGGTATTCGCTCTGCTGTCCGCCCATTGGCCAAACTTCTGGGAAGTCTTTGTGAAGGTCATGTTGGGGGTGATTGTGCTGTTAATGATGACCTGTGAATGAAACTGGTTGTGTTCACAGAGCAGCACTATGAAAACACACAAGCGGGACTAAAGGAATGCCATTCTGGCTTTCAGTAGTGAGTGCCACTATTCGGCCCTGGGCAGAACCATGGCGGAAGCACTGAAGAACAGCATGTATAATACCTGATTTATATATCAAGAAAGCAAAGCCGCTTTTGACAGTGAAATAACCAATGCACTTAAGCAAGGTTACCAAGCTGCTTTTTTTTTTTTCAATTTTGGTAAATCTCCATTCCTGAGTAAGTCTAACAGAGTTTTTACGAGAAGGAATCTTTTGTCGTTGGCTGTACCTGGCCTATTTAAATGACTGATCCACAGGTTTCACTTCATGGACGACGGACACCTTTTTGTTTTGAAGCCTGATCTTCTCTGGTTTAAAGACGTGATATTGAAAACGCAAAGCAGCTTTAATTTTAAACACGTAAAACCATGTTCTAGTTGGATGGTTCCAAGCTGTGATTCATAGGATGCCCCTATAGCGTTTGTGCATTGCTGCTAGATCCCCCAAGCTTTACAATGCATTGTTTTTGTGTGCGCTGTATACAGATCTATAGAGAAGCTGCATTAGTTAGTTGTGAACACTGCAGAGTTTTACAGCACCGCAAACCCTGGTGCTGTCAGATGAGCTGGATTGCTGAAGAGCTTTACTTTGAATAGAAATTGCCTGCGGCGGAACGGCACTGTGATATGCAAATTACCCAACAATTAAGTACAAGACAGGTTAATTAAAATACTACATGCGCTGTATCTGAAGTGATGGTTGAAACTATGAATTATAGTCACCATGTATTTCACTGGAACACAGGTACAGAATCTCGTATCCTCTTCTTAGCTTGACTCCCTCCCTTTCTATTCTTGAAGCCTTTCAAAACCTCCATACACAAGATGGGGAGTGTCAGTGCAGTAATACGTACCATTGCAGAACATTAACCTTTTGTCAAACCATACGCAGTGGGTACTGCTCATGCAGATGAATCTACTGTAAGATTACAAAGAAACAATGGCAGACAACCTAATTACATCCCTTACTTTAAAACACACACTTAGTACTAGCTAACTAACGTCAAGTGCGTTTGTACTACTGGAAGATATAATTCTCTACCCATTAGCCAATGTAAAAATGTGAATAAAGAGGCTTGTGTAGATGTTAGGCTCCCGAGCCCTTGACTTGGTGTGAGGACTCCTGAGTAGAAAGTAGGGGTTCTGTTAGGGGATGGGGCTAGGCAATGCAAAATATCCACTATCCATCCCAATCCAATGGGATCATACTTTCAAGGGATATCCTTGTCAAAGCACACTACTGCTGAGGTTACTTTAATTGTAAACAGCAATCAGTTGATTGGTTTTTAAGGCAACAGTATTTGGGTCAGATTGAGGAACAATGTCAATGAAGCAGTACTCTGTATGATACGGTAGAGAGTATAACCCTTAAAAGAGATTTTTACATTTTGCTTTTAATGGGATTCCTGGGTGTTTTCATAACTGTATCAAATCATCCGGCTCCGCTTGATTAACTATGCAGCTGTTTCTGACTTCAAAGGCATTGTCGGGTTTAATAAAAGAAGGATTGTGCAAAACAGTCTTTTTGTTGATCGGTCGTTGATCTGTCGAGCTCAGTATTGACATTAAAACAAAGTATTTTTAGCACATCAGCAAACATGTTAAACAATCGAGGTCAACACTAGACCAACTGGCTTAACTTTTTTTTTCTACTATCCAATCAACAGATGGAGCTTGGGCTACTACCTCTGAATAGAGCTTTATTTATAGCAAACAAACCCTGCAATGGACACTGCAAGACAACCGACAACAGCAAGTTAAGCATCTGAGCCAAATACTGCACAATATTTTTGTCTTGGTGTACAGGATTGCTTACTGTGCTTGAAACCAAGCTGTCTTTACAGTGACAGCTCCGACTGTAAGCTCAGCAGATATCATCCGGTGGAATAAAGACTGGATAACTCAGAATCTGACTTGCGTCCTCATGGTTTAGAATAGTAACACTTTAAAACCCACCTCAAGTAACCATACAGAAACAGTACCCCTATTCCATTGCAAGGTGTTGTTAGGCAAACCGTTTAAGAAAATGAAATTGTTTCAGTAAACTTCACTTTGTTATACTGTATATCTTCCCTAGATATCTGTACCCATGTGCCGTTGTTGAAAGGGTTATAAGCTACAATAATCAATCAATAATATGGGTCGAAAAGTGAGGGGAATCACTGAAAAAATAAATCCTGAACCATATTATTATTATTATTATTATTTATTATTATTATTATTATTATTATTATTACTTGCAGATCTGTGATTGTTACATCAACAGCCAGTAGTCTCTGGATTATTAATATCACTCTCATCATCATCATCATGGGTAATGCATGTCACTTCAAGTTATATAAATTAAGTTGGATAGTCATCACATATCATTGGCCATGGCAGGGCACATTTCTATTACACTTGAAGATCTTTCTGAAAACTACTAGATTAGTTTTAGTTTTTTGTTTTATTACAGCTGATTCCTGTCCTCTGGTTCGAGGTCCAGTTTCACCTCTCAGGCACGTGGTGTATAATAGGCTAATCAAGAGGGAAGCCTTGAATTCAAAGGTATAATCCACCCCACGAAGGCAACCCTCCAAGCCTTATGTCATAATCCACTGACTCGAGACTCTGTATCCTCTGTGCTTTCCTCTCCGAGCAGTTTACAGTCTTAAAGGCTTGCTGATGCAGGTAACATGCAGGTGCAATTTAATGAGCAGCAGCAGCAGCCTACACGTTGTGAAATCTTACAGCAGAGCAAACTTCACTTCGTGCAATAAAGAGAAGCCTTTCACTACAATCCGTTTCTGAGTCACCGGAGAAAGAAAAGCTTTCGAAAGTTCAAACCTGACTTTGCCTTTGACTCTTTGTAATCAGAGTGTCCCAGTGTGTGAATGCAGAGCAACAAAACAATTCTAGGCTTTATTCTAAGTTTTAGAATTAAAATAATGAAATACAAACCAAATGGGAGATTAGTGTAGGAAAGCAATAGCCATCATGAAAAAACAATACATTTCAAGCATTAATAATTAATTATATATATATATATATATATATATATATATATATATATATATATATATATATATATATATATATATATATATATACTTCTGAAATTATGTATGTCCCTCAAATATATCCCTAAAGCTAACGGTAATCGAATTGGGCTCTTCTAACTAGATTAAACTTCACAGTGCAATATACACTGTTTTTCAATAATAAAAAGCACACCATGATCGAAGCTGCAAATCTTCCAAGCTACTAGCCACTACTTCTGTAAAATTATCCCTATAAAATTTCCTTTAAACAAAACAAACAATTAACAAATAAAGACCTTGGTGCTCTTTAACAGCCACTAAAAAGACAGCAGTGCCATAATTCAAATGACATTCTAGTTTCTGTAGCTCAGGGGTCATGGCATTACAGAAAAGAAACAACACAATAGGAAGGTTCATTTTTTTTCATGCATGCACTGTACAGGCCAGTCCTATTGCTGCTGGAATGGATTGTCTGCCCAATGCAGAGATGGTTTATATAGTTATATAGCACAGGTTTCGTTTAGGCCTCTTAGCAATAGCATCTCTGTTATGAGGTACACCGCTTAACTGCAATTGTTAGTTTACAATACAGGACATTTAGATTTTTAATAGCCTTGACACCTTTTCCATTACTGGTGCTGCAAAGTCACATTGCGCTGAGCAAGAGCACACAGCACTGTAGAACACCAGGATCTGTGTTCCATAGGTATCTACTCATTATACCTGGACATCTGTAATGCTGTTTTTTTCTTGTTTATACCCTGCACCCCAATAGTATGTGCACAGTATATACAAAAAAAGAAAAAAAAAACATCAGGCTTTTGCTGACGTAAGTCAAGTCTGCACTGTTAATAACTGTCCTGGGACCACTTGCAATACCTTTAGTAATACAGCAGAATAATAAATTAGTAACAAACTGTCTTTAAAGCATGGAAATGGCTTTGTTTTCTCCGGTAGGTGATCTAATGAGTAGAAGGTTGGGGACCAGGAATCAAAAAGCCTGACTGCTCAAAATCTGCACTGAACCAAAGCCACTGCTATCTTAGAAATAGGTTTGTTTGTTTTTTAATTGAACATCACATGGGTGTACGGATTCGTGTTTTGATTTAAAAGGTGATCCAGTAATAATGTTCTACACATCCAGGGGTTTTACAGTGCTACCAGGTGCAGAAATGGGTTGACAAACACTAGTAATGACACAGTGTGACATTCCTGGAAAAATACACTCGACTCTGTCCTTGTCATTCACTTTTTCAAATCGCTTAAAAGCTTAAAATAAGAACTTGCCAGCAAACTGGGACGGGTTGCAGTGAAGTGAAATGTCAGTTCTGATTAACGCTGCTCTACGCTGTTATTCGGTGGTCTGCAGGTTGATATTCAGAGCCTGAATCTTGTGTTTTGTTCTGCTGTTCTAGGCTGCATGGACACAGTGCCAGCTACAGTGGGAGACTGAAGAATACCTGAGAAAGTGGTTTACATGCCTACATCACATATAACACAATTCAAGATTTCCCATTGTCTTCCAGGGCTGGTTTGTGAGAGATAAGCCGAATCATTTGGGGCAGCAGAGCAACAGAAAGCAGCCTGCTCAGCTGGGAAGCCAGGCATCATCTTCCCTACAGGCAGCCAGAACAGCGAGTGGGAAGCGGGAAGTGTGCCAAAACAGAACAGCAGGATGCAGAGTCACAGGCCCCTGGCAATGCCACTAACAATAACAGCACTGCTGTGCTCGGCTCTTAAGGGAGCAGTTTCAGTTACAATACAGAGGTATCGCTTCCCGCTCGCTCCAAACCCAAATCCCTCCTCTTTGGTCCTTAGCCATTCTGCCTTTGTTTGCAGTCCTCTCCCCAGCCATTCGAGGTTAGTTATCCAGCGGTGAATTTTCAAAGATGAATGAAACCAATGTGACAGCATGAAACTACAGAATAAAGCAAAATCGCAAACTTGATATTGGCAGCTGAAGAATATTGAAGAGTCAACACCAAGGGAATTCATACAAAAGTCTAAAAAGCTCATGGTATCAGCAGTTAAACAGCAAGAAAAAAACCACACTAACGTTCAGGTGGCATCAATGAACAATGAATCCACAGATTCATCAGCTCTGATGGAGTCCATTAACATTGTTATTCTCAAAAGAGATGCAGTATTGCACATTAAAGACAAGTTAACATAAGCCATAAATGCATTATTCTCCAAAACATTTTCATTAAACCTTCAAAGAGTAGAAAAGGAACAGTATGAAAGTAGCCAAGCTCTTTTAACGTTAACATCCTTTCAGTCCTCTCATTATCGTGCTTTTACTTCTGCACTGAAAGCAATTTCTGTCTGGAATGTTCCTAAAGTTCTAAAGAATCCCCAAGAGTCCTAAAGTTCTAAAGAATCCAAAATGGCTCCTTATTAAAAACAGCAAGGTTTAGTATGTGTGCACTACAGCAGTTTAATAAGTGCCTGCAGTTCATTTCACAGAATGCAGGCAGCAGCATGCCTTCAGTCACAATATGGAGATTGCTAGAATAGGGTACAACTGGCGTTCGCAGGTTAGTTGCATGACTTCTCCCATTTTTGGTTGTCCTCTTGGTCAGTTTACTGTGCACAGCTGACCCTGCCTCTCATGCTGCAATATGTCTTCTTGGAAGGCAAGTAAGACAGATACCTGTATTTAAATATCAATTAGCCCATTTAATAAGAATTTTACATTTCCTTTGGAAGACAGCACGCGGTCTATTTTAATAATCTAAATCGTGACAGATCTAAACACCGTCACTCTTTGCATTAACACAGATAAGGGTTTCGTCCCAGGGTTATTTATAGACCCACCCATTGACATCACTGCATACAACAAAGATACAGCAGTGAAAAGGTTTTTGAAGAACGCATTGCAGGGTGGCGTTATAACGATTGTAAAGATACGGTAATGTTTAGATAATTAAGATAAGCCCACACGTATTCATGACAACATAAAATGCCAAGAAATGTTTGCAAATCTAGCGTTGTGACAGGCTGAGTTGGAATACATTACTTATAACTGCTTACATCAGCCCTCGCTGGCAAAAACAAAACAGCACATTAATGTAGTGTGGAGGCTGCTGACGACCTTCCTGACTTTCAACCTCCGGTAAGGAGAGACACTGCTCCTAGTTACACTCCCTTTCTGACAGCGCTATACACTTTCTCTGTGCCGATAGGCTGCCAGGACATTTTAAAATACAGCTGGAGGTCGTTGGGTGCCAGCTTCCCAGCATTAAAAAGTTTAAGAAGGTGGATAAAGCCTTTTTTTCAGGAAACGAAATCGAAGAACAAGCAGGTGTCCCTCCAAGCTCACAGCAGATGTAGCACAGATTACATGCCGGCAGACCTCCAAATCTGCACGATTGCATGCCTAGTAAGGGGCCTGCTGTGTTGGTTGGTGAGTTATTTTTTCCCCACGGCTAATCCTGTCCTAGGTAAGAGTGTGAAAGTTGCTGATGTCGTGTTTCCCCCTTTCCTGGCACAGCTTGAGGCAACAAAGTGGCAACCTGAGAGTCAAGTTCCTGCTGCCAAGGCAGTGGCTGGACCTAATGAGCCGAAGACTCCCTTACCTTTGTTTTAGACAGCAAGTTAGCCTGTAATTATCATAGTTTTATTGTACTTCACTGTCACAAGGATACAAAAAATAATAACGCTCAAAAGCAATGGCAGAAACGAATAACCTTTTTTTTTTTCCTACTTTGTTCAGTGATAAATATTTGGAAAATATGTAACTAAAACCTTCATTCATTGGTCCTGCTTGTAAGACACAAAGCAGAGCAAGGAATCTTCAAAGACTGCACTCTTTGAGAACCAGAACATGTTCGATATATCCTCTTCAGACTCCCAACAAGAAAGACCATTAAAATCCAAACGACAGCCTCAAAATCTGTTGCGTTGCTTAGCAGATGCAGAGCTTGATCTCCGAATTCAGCTTTTCTAGTTAGGTTCTACTTTCTTTAACATGCATTGTGATTATTAAACAAACACAATATCCCAGGAAAGCACAGAGAGTGCTGTAGTGACGTCACTCATGAGGATGGTAGTAGACAAGGTATCTGTACAATCAACCTCTGTATGATGTGGACAAAATGGAATTACTGTCAAACTTTCATTCCCAGGCATATCACCCTTTTACCAGAACAAGAGAACGACCGTTTTTAAAGCAGCTCTTCATCAAATACATGAAATACTTAAATACCTTACAAGATCAGAAGCCCAGAACTGTAATCCTTTTTTTATAACCACAAGAGAAATTTTGAGAAAAATGCTAATTTAAAGAATTTTAAATTAATTATGGAGGGATAAAGCATTTGGGTTAATTGCAGTGTGCCACAGTCTGCAGCTCAAATTCCAGTTAAAATCAGTTACAGACTAACAGGGTAGGTTTTAGCATACATCAATATTAAATATAAAAAACTGATATATATTACAATATCTAAAAAAAAACAAAAACAACAAACAACCCTATCAGTCTGCATACCTACTGCAGACTGAAGATTTTATTTTTTCAAGGATTTACATTTAGTGACTTTTCTGTTGTTTGCACTGATGGCATGTGCTAATACCGTACTGTATATGATATAGAATACAACTGCAATAGGTTATAATCACCCAACACTGACTGACGTTTGTACCACAGGCTACTTTCTAAGAACTTAATTTTAAGCAACAGCTGGTGGAAGCTAATAGTTTCCATGGAAACACAACATGTAAACAGAGGAGGTCAGGCAGAAGGATAAGAGAAATCATCTCAAATAAGCTCTCTCTGTTTTTCAATGAAAGTAATTAACATACTGTATGTAGTAGAACAGCAATACTGCCCTGAGTGTTGTGACCAGTGTTCATTTCCCTATAGCTGAGGGGATTACAATTTTACAGACATTAAATAGAATTTACCACCTTTTCCTACAGCATTTACTTATCTACTGCACATTTCTTTGATTATGTTCACACACATATCACTGAATAGTCGGGTTGCGGGGATACATGCAGAGCAAACTGTCTATGTCTTAAAGACAGTTATAAAATCAAAATAGCCTATATTATGCTGATGGATACAGTTAATAATATATAGTTTTATATATATCTATATATATATATATATATATATAATATATATATATATATATATATATATATATATATATAATCTGATCCAAACACCAGCTTGTGCTTCACTGCAATGAACACGTTAACCTGGAAACACATACCTTGGAGCCATCGACACTGATAATCCGATAGCTGTTCCGCGTGCTGTCATAGAAGTATGACACCGTGACGGCCTGCTTGCTAGCAGGAACCCAGTTCTTCTTGGTGGAGGGGTCAATCTGGAAGACATGGGCTCTGGTGGTGAAGATGGGCTGCTCCCTGGCATGGGGGAAGGAGAGGAGAAATGAAGCCATGAGTTTGAGACAGGTGATACACTACAGAGGAGAAACCCTTTTTATGTGGCATTGTAGAGAGAGCATGCCTGACCTCTGACAGATATATAAACAGTTCTGTACATTACAAACAAAAACAAAAAAACAGCCAGAGCTAAATTTACTTTGCGAGTCAGCTTTACAGCATTCTGTCCGCAATCTCTTGTCCTATTCCTGGTCATACCATGTGACACCAGGCTGCTCTGGGTTACCAGCCATGGTCTCAGAAGTGCTAATAGAGTTTTATTATCCACAGCAATCCAGTACCATTAGCACATCAGCGCCGCCTTACTCTCAAAGTGGCATGTGTAGTTTCAGAGATAAATAAAACAGCATTCGGTTCAAAGTGCAATCAGTGAATGAAAGGGTACGCATGTTCTTCACCTGCGTTCTTGCACTTCAGGCACACCATTAGGGTCATGATGTCAAGTCAATTTGAACTGAATATACATCAGCCATATTAAAGTCTATGATTAAAACACACATACAATCATACATTTACTCTCTGTAGCACTTTGCATATTGCTATTCTTAACTAACAGGAGATGTCTTTGCTAACAGGAGGAGGCTGCGGTACCCGTTAGGCTTCCCTTAAGCTGCTGTCTGCAGATGTTGAGGTCACAGAGGGTTCACAAGTCATTTGTCATTCTTTTCACATACAACCATCTTTTTCTACAGAGACTGTAGTATCATAACATGTATCGGGCAGTAGCACTCTGAGCTTTGGCACAATGGCTCTGCCAATAATCCTGACCCAATGAACCCTTCACAGTGTCTCAGTGTGTTCAGACTAACCCTTCACAGTGTGTCTCAGTGTGTTCAGACTAACCCTTCACAGTGTGTCTCAGTGTGTTCAGACTAACCCTTCACAGTGTGTCTCAGTGTGTTCAGACTAACCCTTCACAGTGTGTCTCAGTGTGTTCAGACTAACCCTTCACAGTGTGTCTCAGTGTGTTCAGACTAACCCTTCACAGTGTGTCTCAGTGTGTTCAGACTAACCCTTCACAGTGTGTCTCAGTGTGTTCAGACTAACCCTTCACAGTGTGTCTCAGTGTGTTCAGACTAACCCTTCACAGTGTGTCTCAGTGTGTTCAGACTAACCCTTCACAGTGTGTCTCAGTGTGTTCAGACTAACCCTTCACAGTGTGTCTCAGTGTGTTCAGACTAACCCTTCACAGTGTGTCTCAGTGTGTTCAGACTAACCCTTCACAGTGTGTCTCGGTGTGTTCAGACTAACCCTTCACAGTGTGTCTTCAGTGTGTTCAGACTAACCCTTCACAGTGTGTCTCAGTGTGTTCAGACTAACCCTTCACAGTGTGTCTTCAGTGTGTTCAGACTAACCCTTCACAGTGTGTCTTCAGTGTGTTCAGACTAACCCTTCACAGTGTGTCTTCAGTGTGTTCAGACCTCCATTTTGTGGATTTTGAAGGTTAACACAGCACACTTGCACAGGCAGCAGCATATGGGCTTGACAAGTGGAGCTCGGGTTTTATCTCATCTCCAGCAGGGACATTGGGTTTGCACTGTCTCTCTTCCCCGGGGACACTTTGTTCTAACTTCTCCACATGGTGTCTTTTTTTTCAGAATCATTACTAGACAGAGCCAACACCTGGCAATTAATAAGCCTTTGAACTCTGGAGCCAAAGATTCAAGACAAACATTTGAATTATCTTTATAAAAATAAACAATATTACAAGTAAATAAAAAATAAAAGATTCGCAGAACTATAACTTGTGCTTTATTTATGCCTTTTTTGTTAAAATGTTAAAAGGTTGGCTTGGTGAACTCAAGGTTTGTTCTGTTCAAATTGTTAATGCTTACCTTGAGCAAATCTTAGAATGCAGCACAACAGTACAAGGTAAAGGTTCTTGGATGCAAGCCATGTGGTCATCCTATACGTAACAGTTCAACATCTCTAGCAATAAAAAAAAAAAGCCTCCAGCTGTGCTAACATTCAGCCAAACCCACGTGGATTGATGGTATGTATTCAATTGTATTTAATCAAGTCTGATCTCTTGGGTATTGTTGCAGATATAAAATCTAGGATTTAAAAATATAAAACAGAAATATTTAGTATGTACATTTATTTCAGTCTTTCGCTGTTCAAAAACAGCATATATAGACTGGTCACATTTTCAGACGTAATGTACAGTTCTTATTAAGCGCACAAAACAAGTGTTTATTTTGGATGACTCCATCCTGTCGTGTCACTTTGAACGATCTAATAAACATACTGGCATTGTTCTACCCAACACGATGCGCTACAAACAAGCTCAGGCAGGACTGAAACGCCGGCAGGCCGAGGACATCACATAACAGCGACTGTGCTCCATGTCTATACTCTTTGAAGAGCAGCATACTGGTATAGGAAGACCTTCAGAACATGTGCTTTCAAATCAATAGGAAATCAAGCAACACAAGCTAACAGACTTCACCACTAGAACAGTAGCCAATACACTGTAATTAAAGCTACTTTTACCCTAACATTAATCGTTTGGCCAATTTGTAAAGTCTGAAATCTAAATACACAGAAGTATCTCTTTAAAAAGCAAAGTTTACTCTTACAGCTCGAGTTCTTTTTCTCATATCCTCATTAAAAGAAATGCATTTATAATATGATATAAGGCTGCTACTTCTGTTATTCTGCTTGATAACAATATTTATAATATGATATGTGGCTGCTATTGTTATTCTGTGCGATGACAGTGGTTCTCAATTTCTTTTCACCGTTTCAGGCTTTGTTATGATCTGAAAGGAGTTGAGTGAATTAAATACATCTTGGCATTTAAGGTAGTGCTACTTATTAATCTTCTTTTAAGTTGTCACATCTGAGCTCAGGTTTCCTAAAGCCGTGGGATCGACATGCAACTAATACAACCCATAATAATGCCTCGACTGCATTGGGAGCCTTAGCTGTTATACTGAACAACACCTCCCGGAAATCGCCCTCGAACACCCACACTACATGTATAATACTAACATCAACAAGAATATCTGTGGATACAGAGAACCACAGCGCTGGAGCAGAGGGTTAATAAAAAGGTCAACTCCATTCGAGTCTGGGATACTGTACACAGAAAAGGAGAGATTTTGATGCATTCAGATACAATAACAACAAGAACTACTAGCCATTATTCTTCCAGGATTGTTCTATTAGTCAGACCCACATCAGGCATCCTGAACTGGTTAGAAGCTGTGTCGAGGCAGTGGATCACCACACCTCTCCTGAACTGAAAGAGGCACACATTGGCTGCTTTTAAGACTTTGGTTGCTTCTGAAAAAACGCAACAAATGCTTGTCCAAAGTGAAGGTAAAAATGGAATGCAATTGCAAGACTTGATTTGTTTATTTATTTAACCAGGAGATTTACCCATTGAAACCGAGGCCTCATTTACAAGGGGGTCCTAGTTATGGTTTTTGCTTTGGTCGGTGGTTTATTTATTTATTTTTATTTATATGCCGCCACCTTGACCAGGTCTCCTAGAAAAAGGAGATTTTGATTTCAATGGGACTTTGTTGGTTAAATAAAAGGTAAATAAAATAAAGTTTGTAAAAAGACTGTAAAGATCATCATTACGAATTCCCAATCCCCCATACTATAAACCAAACATGAAATCCTAGCCAAAAATCAGTTACCCAGTATCCTTATACTGTGACCTGGCACACCATGATTCCCATGTTTGACAAATACAAACACAAATTATCCCTGTCTCATTATTACAATACAGACTTCATACTAGATGCTGGAGCACACAAATACAGTAACGATGCTCAGACATTATGCAGCACACTTGGATATGAGGCTCTGCTGATAAAACAGCTGAGCAGACCCCTAAGATAGCACACTTCAGAGAGTACAGTATAGCAGGCTTGATGTGACTGTGATCGTAGGATTTGAGCCAATAAAAAAAAGACAATAAATACACATTTATAAGCCATTGTGACTCTCCCATAAAAGACAGTCCTGGAATTTGACAGCAAACATCAAATGATTAAAACAGCAGCATTGCATCTAACAGCAGAGACGGGCAGATTTCCTGGGATTTGATAATGCTAATCCGAATTTGGCATTCAACCCAGATCTTCAGAATTCCACGCAAGATGCAGTAGCGGTACTCAAATAAAGAGGGACAAAAATAGAGAATGAAAAATGAGTTTCTGAGCTCTCAAAATATTTGATCGATTTTTGTTTTTCAAAATACACACAATATAAATATTTTTCTACAGAACACAACATTCGTTTGCAGATTTAAAAACTACTTAGTAAAAAAAAAAAAATTAATAATTTAAAAAAATGCAGATATCTTTAACCACTCCAGTGAAGTTTAATGATATGAAGCGCCGCCTCTTCACCTCTGCCCCCTCACCCTCTCGCCCCCTTAACTTGAATTGGAAATGTAAATAATGTATCAGGGAGTGGGTGGGTGTTATCCTCTGCAGACTAGATTTTCCCGGATTCTTTTTTTGCAGGAATGGCTAGGTGGGTGGATGAATACATTCACTGTGTAGTTTGCAGATTTTTTTTATTCCCCCTTTCGGCTAAACTGCAAGCTTACTCTCACACACCATTCTCATAATAGATAAAGCCTAATCACAGTTGCACACATTACCTAGTAAATAATTAATCAGAGAAAAACAAACCTGTGCATTCCATGCAGTGTATTTTTTTTTTTCAGATAGGGAAGCTCTTGCCAACTGAAATAGACTGTGGGAGGTCGTTACCCCCTGAGAACACAGTTTCAGGTGGATAATGGTCTGCATGAGTAAGCCTGAAATGCCCCACTCCCTGGTGCACCTTCAATCCCCATCAAACTGTCTTTTACAGGTGCACAGCAAAAAAAAAAAAAAAAAAAAAATCCTTGTTGCCATATCTTTGTGAGCTTTTATAAAACAACGATTAGAGCCGATCATTTCCAGCTGATCACATCATGAAGTGGAATTCAACTGGAAAGTTGTGCATTCCAGATACCCACTTCTGAATGTTTTACCTGGATTTCTCTTACTTGCTTTTGTAGTTTTTGAACATGCTGTTCAGCCCACCCATACGTGCCTTTGAGCTCTGTTTGAGAGCGTTTTGAGTTCTTTGTTGAAAGAGGCTATGTTATTAAACACTTCACACACATCATTGGCGGTGGCTACAGCACATTCAAAGTATCCAACAGAAGGCACATGGTTAAAGGCTATTTCTACCAACGCTACCAGGTGTATTATTTAACCAGGTTGTTTTATTTAAAAAGTATCTACCTGCAAGTTTCATTCATCTGGATTTCAGACAGTAACACAAAACCCGGTGCATTGTGTTTGTCACCGTGGCTTCCAGACACGATCTGCATTCTCAGCAGCATCTTTTCTTATTGTTTTTTATAGAATCCAAAACAGCACCATAACTCAAGCCTGACCTTTCAGATACCCACATACCTCTGACTAAATGAGTGCCAAGAGGATTGCATTACTCAACTCCAGGATCACATGAATGCTGGGTATTCTAAATGATTATCAGCTAATGATGCAGTTAGGATTCAACAGAGGATCGCTTTATATTCACAGCATATGGTTTATTTTTTTCTTTTTCTCAGGACTGTTGTTATAATGTATTTTGGGTGGCATCACAACCTAATCCTTTTTTTTTTTTTTTTTTTTTTAAAGACCGCTAAACCTACCTCTATAGTAAAGTCATTCTACCTGCTATGAAAGGTTATTCTGACATTAAATTAATTCCAATCTCCTTTAGAATTTAGGTGTCTAAAGAATGCTGGGCTCTCTGAAAAAGTCACTGCTATAATACTGCATAATAATAATAATAATAATAATAATAATCTTTATTTTTATATAGCGCCTTTCATAGTGGACCACCATCACAAAGTACTTCACAAGATACAAGATACAAGAGTAGGGTGTGTGAACTATGCATCAGTTGCCAAGTCACTTACAACAACTTCTCACCTGAAAGATGGAGCACAAGGAGGTTGAGTGGTTAAGTGGCTGCTTAGGGTCACACAATGAGTGAAAATAATAATAATAATAATAAAAATATTGTAGCTCACACCCGCAATTGACTTTTAAAAGTATCTATTGGTAGGCATTAAATAAATCCATTCATTGACATGTTGATTTCAAAACTAGAAAAGCTGTCCTTCCCTCACTTTTACAACCAAGTACCAATCAATAGCAACTTCCACACTGAGTGCTTCAAAGCCAATTGGAAGTGGATTTTCATCTCATCCGGGATGCTGGCATTTTTACTGCCGTACCGAGGCTGTAAACTGACAATGACAACATTATAATATTATCGTCGATGTCAGTTTACAGACAAGGAACAGCACTACCATGGTAATGGGAAATTGATTGGTAAATGATTGTATAGGTGAGGGAAGGACAGCTTTACTTGTTTTGAAATCAACACAGTAATGAGTGGATTTATTTAATACCTGCCAATAAATACTTCTTAAAGGAATTTACAAGTGTCAGCACAGCCCTAAAATATACTCCAGAAATAGTCTTATTTTAATGATTTAAATGCCTATATAGAGATCCAGCACCACCTAGAACAATCAACTGAATAGACCTCATGAACTGTTCAGAAATGTGTTTCCATTTTATTATGATTCCTTGCCCAATCACATCCAAGGGTTCACAAGGCATAAATCTGCTTGGATACATTCCATTATCCATCTTGGTACTCGCTACAAACGTAATCAGCATGGAAGAGCCAGCAACACAGCTTGAGTCAAATGACCTCAAAACTGTTATCTTGCACACGTGTGTGCTGTGTATGATCTGATTGACACTTACTATTCCTTGGTAGCGCTTCTCTTTAATCATTTGGTCTTTTACCAAATTTTTTACAACTCCCAAAATTGACCTTTTCCAAACCAGTTGACCGGCGTGCAACTGCCACTTCTGACACACACTGCAGCTGTCACACAGGTCTACAGTTATGAAGGATTTACGTTTATGAAAGCAGGGGGAGTGGTAAAAATTGTAGATGAGTTGTTATTGACTTTCTGTAACTAATAGAACTGGAATCATGTATATTTCTATCTGCAGTCCCTACTTTAAACAGAAAACAACATCACTGCACAGGGACTGTGAAACATAATGGCCATGACTTGCTTCTGTTCAACCGATTTCATTTAGCATTAATAGTTCCTATCTATACCGGAGTACTAGTTTTGCTCCCTGTATGAGAAAGGTGAAATTAAAGGTCTGTTTATGAAGGCTCAAGACCTGCTGTATTTCTGTTTCAGCAGCACAGTTTATACCTTACTCAGTAACTTGACCCTGAAGTCAGTCCAACCTACGTCAAAGGTCTCCCACAGTCTATTGATGACACTTCGTTTAACGGTGGGACAATGGCCTCTGTGACTTACTTAGTTTGTGAGACACAGATCAGGTCAGCAGACATTCACAAAAAATATATATTCTGGCCATTCTAAAATGTGCTTCACATGGGCAGTGGTGTGAGGGAAATACTTTTATGTCATAATAATCGATACACCATCATGATCACTTAAACCTATATTTACCCCACTATTTTTATTATCAGAATCCCTAAATACAATAAAAAATGTGTTGAAAAGAGGTCAAAGTAAGAAGAGATTTATTAGACTGATCTACAGTATTGAAAATAAAACTGATGTCTGCTACTATTGCTTTACCCTTTCCATTCTGTATCGATGGCCAGCAAAGAACCGATAATTATTCAACAAGCTGCAAATCAATGTAAACTTCAAAAGCAGACTTCAAAAGCAGGAACCATTGTTCCTTTACATTATACAGTAAAGCCTAAAACAGCTGTCATCGTGTTTGACCTTCCAGTTTCTGCAAGACAAGGTTTAAACGTGTGCCCAGCCTAACATGTCTAGATAATAATCCATCAGCCAAGCATCTGGTCATACCTTTTCCTAAGCAGGATACGAATGAATGCTGACAGGATCAGCTCTAAAATGCATTGCTGGAATGTTGTCTTTATTCTTAAAGGGGGGGTCATTCGTTCTTCCTCATATTTTACCAGCATCATTACTGTATATTCCAGGTTTGTCTTGCAAATGTGCAAAATATTTCCTCACGGAGAAAGGCAGAAGCAGCACTTGTTGTTCCCCTGTTGTGTGGTAGAGTTCAATGAGACTTTCTGGATGCGAGATCAGTAGGTTTAAAAAGCTAAGGGGATGTGACACTGCTTTATCACACACTTCAATGACTGTGCCACCCTATGTGAATGAACAGAGAGCGTATATGTTCCACTCTGCTCGATAAGCTGTACACAAAACTAGGGCACAAGATGCATACATTAGCAAATACTTATGAAGTGTGCAGATCCACACACAATTAAAGCTAAACTCACCCTCAACAAAAAGGAATTGTACTAATGAGCACTGTGGCAATGACAATGGTATAGCCATTCACTGCTGAATGCTGCAGCTGAACCAGGCACTACCCTTCCATAGGGCAGGCTGCATTAAAGGAATTCTGATGGCGAATTCTAATTCTCAGACTGTGCATTGAAGACAGTGACCCAGAACACAAACTCTACATAACAGGCATTCATTGTTTGGTTCAGGCCAAAGGTCAGGGATATATAGGCTATGGTGTAGCTGCTGCATACAGTAGAATATTTCTAGCTGACACCAACTGGTCTTCTTCTGTCAGTATATTGCCATAATTATTGGCACAATTAGGTATCAAATTGGACACCAGTGACCAAATCATGGAAGTGATAATTGGTACAACATAAATACATTCATAATTAAAATGACTAACTAGATAGTATTCATTAATTAATATTTCAAGATCGACATAATAGATAGAAATGGCAGATTAATGACAATGCGAGAGGTATTTAAAACAGCATATTACATTTCCCAAAACTGGCATATAAATGTACTACAGTTAATTAAATAGTTAATTAACACATCCCAAACTGATGCATGCTGATACTTGATAAAGCAACAGTTCTTGTCAGCTGGGATCAGAACCGTCTTTCATGAAGGGTTAAACCGGGCAACTTAACACTTAAGGATCAGCTAATGGGTTTTCCTTTGCTTAGCTTTTTTTAAACAAACTGTATACAAGTTTCGCTGAGGAACAGAATCACATGGGCCACACTTTCAAAAGCATGCGCTAGCAGTAATGCAGTAATCATGATCAGAGCTTTGTCTTCTTTTAAAACTGTAATACAATATATTTAAGGAATTAAAGTGGAACACTACAATACAAACTTATAATCAGGTTTACATTTAGAAATCACGCTTGATAAAAGTGAACACAAAGAAAATCACCAAAAACTGCTGATTAAATGCAAGAAAAATCAGTGGGCAGGCTGCTTCTCAGCACTGTTGTCTTTTCAGTTACAACCATGAAGCTGTATCGTTAAAATCAATATAAATCAGGTCATTTAAATTCCAAAATAAACTCACTTCTAAACCCTCGAACCTCTGGTTTGGGTCATGTGTCTTTGTTATTATTCATCACTCCAGTTAGAGGGTTCCTGTGCAGTAGGGGTGGGGAGGGTTGTCCCTTTTTTTCTGTGGGTCGTCCCAGTTTTGAGGAAGGTGTCCTGGGAATTTAATATGCCTTCCTGGGACAGTAAATGCTAGGACCATACACTGAACTCAAGTTAGAGAAACCAGGATACAATGTTACTGCAACAGATGCACAATATGAATTGGTTACCATGGTAGTAATATTATCAATGTTTCCTATGAGGTGAAAATATCATTTCTAAAGAGAGTTTACTCTTATAACAACCCCCTCCCCCTTCCGTTCAGAGATCTGCTTTTTCTGTGGCAACCGAGCTGCATTGTGTGTTGTATTCACAACAGCAGAACACACACACATAACATAAAGAATGAGGACATGGTGAAGGCTGGGATTTTTTTTTTTTTTTAAATCAAGCTCTGAAGTCCTTGTTTACAAAACACAACTTCCTAAAAGACAATTGTATTGCTACAGCCAGGCTTTTTTTATGAGTGAAACATGGCGGATTGCTAATTCCATTACCTCTGATTGCATCTGTATATTCCATATTTATCTCATTCAAATAAAATCCATATTGTTTAATTGATATTGCCTGCACTAACCAATCACATGGCTAATGGGCCAGAAAACATTACTGCTTTATATTCTCAGCTTTTTCGGTCCTGAAAGGACTTTTTTTCATGTGCTGTTTTTGTAAATTGCTTTTTTTCAAATTATGGATTCAAAAGAACTTGTTTTGAAAATAGCCTGTCACCATAAAAAGATAAAATGGTCCACAGTTCAAAGTGAAGGAATATATTTATGTATTAGTTTGCTTTCTGACACACACACACATATATATATATATATATATATATATATATATATATATATATATATATATATATATATATATATATATATGTATGCTTGCAGAGGAAGCCAATGCCAGCTGGCTGTGCTCCCCACCATCTGGCCCTGTGATTTGCGAAGGTGATTGGTCCGCCTCATTCATTTATCAATCTTTAACCATGAATATTTTCTCACAACCCCTGTAGTCTTTCACTCTTCATCATGACTGGAAACAGAAACAAAATGCATGCTGCTCACTGCTGCAACTGCAAGGTGCAACGGCTGCTACTGCACGAGTACTACACTGCAAGGTGCAACGGCTGCTACTGCATGAGTACTACACTGCAAGGTGCAACGGCTGCTACTGCACGAGTACTAGACTGCAAGGTGCAACGGCTGCTACTGCACGAGTACTAGACTGCAAGGTGCAACGGCTGCTACTGCACGAGTACTAGACTGCAAGGTGCAACGGCTGCTACTGCACGAGTACTAGACTGCAAGGTGCAACGGCTGCTACTGCACGAGTACTAGACTGCAAGGTGCAACGGCTGCTACTGCACGAGTACTAGATTGCAAGGTGCAACGCCTGCTACTGCACGAGTACTAGACTGCAAGGGGCAACGCCTGCTACTGCACGAGTACTAGACTGCAATGTGGGTACCGCTTCCTCTCAAAGTAAATTAAGCAACACTGAACCCTGATCTCCTTAAGGCATTAAACTCACCTGCTTTAAGATTAGTATCCGGAAGCCTTTGCTGTCTGTGGTCTTTGTTTAAGGTCTTCTTGGTTCTGTACTGTATGAACTGGTCACAGTACAGCTCTGCTCTGAGTAACACTGTTTTGTGACATACTGTAAAGAATTCTAATACTGAACCGTTAACACTGCTGTGTAACAGTGGCTTATACCCCACTTTATCATGAGGGTGTTTTGATAAAATTCCACACAAAGATAAAACAGAGTGCTGTAAAAAAAACAATTCTGCTTAACAGGATCAAAGCTATTTATAGTGGGTTATACAGAAAGAGACTGAACCATACAATTGGCTATATATAGCTTTTTGTGTCATAGATTAGGCTACTTACTGTATAATGAAAAAGAACACACAGTATTACAACTTTACAACTTTTAAGCAACTACTGGTAGGAGCTTCAAAAGTAAGTTTTTTTCACCTTGCAATTTAACTTAAAAGTTTAGCACTGTATTTTCGCTTGGTATTTTTGCAGTTTCCCCATGCTTTCCCCGTAATTCAACTCTGCATTTTCTATAGTTCACCCTGGTTTGGCATGTTTATTAATTTGCTTTACCATATCTTGCTATTCTTTACATTGCTTACCTATGCTTTACCATGTTTTCACTGTGCTTTATTACACATTGCTATGCTTTAACTGTGGGAAACTTTTATAAGGGGAACATCACCAGTCGAAGTATTCTTGCAGTAAATCCTTATAGTAGATCTGTCTGTAAATTATTGCAAAGCCATGATTCACAATTAAGAATGCGACTTCAGTATTATGTGCTAAACACAGTTTAAGATACATTGTTTGAATTATGTAACACTGAGGAATGTTTAGCCCTTTCAGATGTATCTGTTTGAAGGTTATTCATACATTGAATACCTAAATCTGGTCAAATCTGGTCTCGATTCCTGAAGTAATGTAAGAAAGTCTAGAATTTCAACATACCCTCACCCGAGCGTTCTCTTGCTCATGCACGACCACTGTTCACTGTAATCCACACATTTGAACTGCAAAGAGCGCATGACATGCACCTTTGAGTAATATGAATTTAAACTGACAGGCTACCCAGCATTTGAGACTCCTAAAGTCATCCAATCGACTGAGCCAGACTTAGAACAAAGTAAGTTAGACTTCAGGTCAATGTAAGCATTCCCAACGCTCAATCTTCTAAAAGCAGTGATAGTATGTGTAAGCAGGGGGCTTATACAAATCGCTTTAAGTGACTCAGTTTCCCCAGAGCTGTGCAATCAATTTTATCACAGCCCATAATAACAAAAATGTAGCTGTTTGCCTATGTATGTAGTTCAATATAGCCCGTGACATATCACAATGATGCACTGCACACAAACCTTGTAGTTCTGGTTCATTATCCCCATAAACGAGTCACATCCCATGCCAGGTTAATGGCATCAAACATATTCTAAAAACCCCAGTTCTCAGAAATTGCCATAGGATTGTACCTTTACTATGTAATCTACATGAAACCTTATGAAACTGATGTTATGCCCGGTTTGTGACTGTACCTGTACAGTGTATGCAACACACACACACACACACACACACACACACCCGGTTCCACAGCAGAGAAACAGCAGTCATTGAATTAACAGCTGTTACACGTTTTTTGTTTATATATATATATATATATATATATATATATATATATATATATATATATATATATATATATATATATATATATATATATAAATTAGTAGTAGTTGTTACTGGTTATCAATTTTACCTCAATGTAAATTATAATTTTAAATGCGTATTCGAAATACACATTGTACCGCAGATAAAAACATTTCCTTTATATGTACAAATCCCTAAATTACTGACCAAGACGAGAAACTCAGAAGCGCATTGCCCGGCGCTATAGGGCGTGTTGTTACAGGGTGAATATCATGATAACAGCTTTAATAACCTCCCTGACTTACAGTAGCCATTTAAAAGTTCACACATTGCGTGCTTTAAAGAAAGGCGAGAATGCCCAGTAGCCTGCGTAATGCAGGATAATATCAATACTGTACGCACAGACATTATCACATTCCCTCGAAACTGGAATTTGACCTTGTTCTGCAAAGGTTGAAGTTTCTCATAAATAAAACGCACCAAAAGTGACTCGTTGATATTCACAACTTTATATGTTGAACAGTTAAAATACGTTTATTTAAGATATCTCCAATTCACTTTAAATAAGTGCATTGCCGGTGACAAGCATGAAATAAGATACGACTAGTATCGAATGAATCGATAGACTGTTTTCCCCAAGGAAGTTTAATAATATGGATTTTAACTTATTAAATGAGTAGGTCATGGATAAAATGTAGCCTGTGGTCCTGGTAATGCGCATTAGCTATCACAGTAGGAACTGAGAGCGCACTGCTATAATCCTTTAAAACAGTGATTTTTTTTTATCTTATTTTTGTTAACAGATATAAATAAAAACATGTAAAGGTTATATCAATACAAACTGTCCAAACAACACGAGTTAGAAGTCCGAATGAAGCAAGCTCGTGTCAAATTTGTTACTCACCCCATTTCCCGGACTTTTTGGACAAACCTCCAGCTTCCAATTTTATCCCAGAAACGAACTTTCCTTGTCCTCTTTAGGCAGAGCTAAAGCAATTGGTAAACTTAACATGCAATATTCTCCCTTTTGGTATAATTAGCTCTTATTTTTGTCCATATCAGGCCCCAGCTTCAAGTAGCCTAGCCAGCAATACTATCGCTACGGCTGAAATATGAGAGTCTGACTCACTCGGCTCTCACACAGGCACCGAGAAGCTTAATTTCCCCCTTTATCAAGCCTCCCCGCTTCTCTCCACAGACGTGCTTTCCCAAGCCATTTCGCAATATGTTTTATGAAGATGACGAAAAAGTGAAGAAATGTTTTTGGAGCGTTGCTAGAAACGTGCAAGCTTGTAATGTAGTTTGTTTTATTTCTCTCTCCTTAGTTAGCATCGTTCCTTGATGTGCTTATATTACCAGTGAAGCTCTAAACTGCAGCAGCGACACTGCGCGGATGACACCTGCTTTCCATAGAAACCTCCCACATACAGCAATACTCTTCGGAGTGACACGGGACATCTCCGACAAGGCTGGAGCCGAAGCACTTCACACCGAGCTGTTATGGAATAGACAATATAACATAAGTTGTCAGCAATATTGTGTAGGGTACATATACAGGAAGGAAACAAGCTACAGAATCGCTGTTTTAAACATATTTTAAACGCTGCGTTATTGTGCCCTGCTAAAGTGTAAAGCCCATATATGTATTCTGAAAATCTGAAAATCTGTATTGCAATAAGCTTTAAAAGAACATGTCAAAACGACACACTTATTTTTAAAACTTTTTTTTTAGCTACATCCTCTTTAAGTGTGCCTTTCTGAATTGAATCCAAGCTTACTAATCTGAAAAGTGAATATAGACCTATATGGTAGTGAATGTCTATTCCCAGTTAATAAAATGCAATCTATGGCAGTGTTTCAATTGAAATGGTATATCAGTTGGTCATGTCCAGTAGACTCAATATTTATTGTTACAAAGCCTATAGTATTGCCAAGGGCTTTTCTATAAAAGCCGTTCTAGACACAGTAAGACTAATGTTATTTAATATTGATAAACATTGACCCAATTTCTCCAAACCTCCGTTTATGTGCTTCCAAGATTGCTACTCTTGTGCTCCAAAGCTGATCTCAGAGGTTATGTATATTTTAATTTCGGGTCAGGCATCAGTTTAACATCTGCATTCCCAAAGTCTTCATTTTCTCAGACTCGATCGGTTTACAAGTATGAAGTGTTCTTGACTTGTGCAGCTGTCCAAGCTAATATTTTGACGGTCTTGTTTGCCCTTGTAGATTTTGCGAGAAATTGGACTGGTCATATTATAATGCGATTTTTAATTTAAACGTCACTACAAGATTGTTTTGTTTTTTTGTACACCAACTTTGATTAAGTTGGCGAAATTTACAACACAACTGAAATCTAATGCTCTTGAATAATTTAAACTATTGTGGTTCATGTGATAGAAAGAAAATGCCTTCAAAAGAAGATGAATACGGTAGGCTGCCAGATTTTAATAGAGAGATTGACTGCGCAGTGATTAAATAAACAGCAAAAGTAACTTAGGAACTCATATTCTCCGGTACCTTGAGTTCCTGCAGCACTAGAGGAAAATATACACTGTAGCACTTCAGTAAACGACGTTACGGCCGGACCCATACAAACGGAGTGCTGTGTTTCCGCGATAAAAAGGACGTTTTTTTGACACTTTTTCAAGTAAGTAACATAATCCAGCAATAGCATAATCGGTGCTATAACCGCTAATTTATTTTTATATCGTTTTCCTGTAGGTATGATTACTTTGCCGGTGTCGATATCCTTTTTTTAAATTTAAAGTGTGCACAATATTGTTTCTATTTACGAATTTAAATATATATAAAAATACAAAAATAAGTTCAAAACGGCTGTGGTCATTTCGCTGCTAAGTCCCTATCCGGGTAAGATTCACTTATAACGACAATAATATCGGAAGTTGCTCCACATGGTAAAATTGACGTTTTAGAATTGGAAAGGCGAGGGCATTTTTATCGTCAAAGGACAGACCTGTGCAAATGAAAATCTGGGTTGGGTCTGTGTTTTGCAACTCCAAATTGTTTTTAGTCATTTGTCTGGCGCCTAGAATACTGTATTAATATTGTAATCTCCTTACCTTGTGCTGCTGTATTCATGGATAAAAGGTGAAGCGTTTCACCCATATAACTGGGGTCTTAGTTGCTGTGCTTTAGTCCGTTGTAGGTTTTTTTTTTTTGTACAGGTGTACCAAGTTGTCTATTACAGATTATAAATATTACATTTGCTTTATAAACTACAGTTTTGTTAATGAGTGGTTGATTTAATCCTGGTCTGGCAGCCTTTGGCTTTGAGCATGCATCTGTATTAAATAGACTGACAGATTTTGCTTTGGGCGGTGTGTACAGTCAGGGCTGTCATGCAGCACTGTACACCAAGGTTATTGTGTAAAATAATCAGTTCCTCTGTAAATTCCTCTTGTTTTGTACTGAACCTTAGAAAACATATGCCTCATTATAGAGTGGAAACCTATACATTGAATCATGAAATGACAAGCCACCAAAGACTGACCAGTTGTGGCTGCTTAAGTATTCAAGGTGTATTGGAAAAAGTAAAATCTCTTCCTAAAATTAACTGGCTGGTAAGAGCAGGTCAAAACTTTCTATAGCTACAAAATATACACATACCTGCAATTAGTGCTATCCTATTGGCCTCATAGTTGGATTTTAAGAGCACTGGTCTAATTGTGTTTTATACATTTTGAGCAAAATAAAGATTCACCAATTAAAATATGATGTGGATGATATACAAAATAAATGTATCATTAATTTCCAAATTGCTCTCTACTTTCTGTCTGTAGTCTTTCATTTTCATATATATATATATATATATATATATATATATATATATATATATATACACACACACACACACACACACACACACACACACACACACAGAACCCTAATGTGCAGAAAAAAATCCCCAATTGTATCTCCTGTTTGTACTATCTTCTTTTAATTTCAGAATGTCTACCAGTTCAGATTCTTCAGTAAATTATGAGGATAAATTTCCCCATCCCTTTTCTGCTGATGACAAGGAATACGAGGAATACCTCCAGCGTCCGATAGACCCTCCCCCTATTGCTGAAGAGTGGAGAGGCAGAGGAGGTGGCCACCAGAGGGGCAGAGATCACCGGTACTGATCTGTTGAATGTGTTCCACAGCAGCTTATAACTTCTAATAACATTAAACTAGCCCCACCTCCTCCCCTTTAATGCAATGGAAACGCAGTGTAAACTGTGCTTGATCTCTTGGTACAGCTCAGATATAGGAGAGATGCTTTCAATAAATATACCTTCAGCTCTTATTGGTTTTACAGTTGAATTTGCTATGCAAGTTAAGGCACAGTGTATTTCACAGATTGTTTTTCTTGCAGGTCACATGCCTACAGGCCATACAGAGGGAGAGACAGTGGGAGGAACTGGTCAAACGATAACCGATACAACCAGCAGTGGCAGGACAGGGGTTGGGGTCACAGTCGCCAACAATATCAGCAACAAGGACAGTCTAGTTCTTATGGACACCAAGGATATAATTCATACAATCAAAGACCTTCCAGCAACCGTTATTAAAGACGCTTTCCACCTGCCACATTACATGCTGTCACACATCCCAGATAGTCATTCTTCCTTTATGTTAAGTGAAAATGGTTGCAAGGAGATTCTTTTTTACTATCTGTGCTTAATGCAGAGATTTAGATTATTTTTGACTGAAGGCTATGTTTTAACCTTTTAAGTTTTTGCAGAATTGTTACAGTAGGGATACACTTGGCTCCATAGAGGAGCTGTAGTGGGAGGAAAAGGTTGCCTGACTAGATGTTTTGCTGAAAGGGTGGAGTGGGGAGGGATCAGGTCAAAAGCCCTTTGTTCAGTTACTGGTTTTCCTTGTTGTTTTTTTTTTTTTTTTTTTTTTTAAGGTCAGGTTTTTCCTTACTAAGCCTTTGGTTCAAATTCTGAGACCTTAATTATTTTGCTCTGCAACAACAAAGTAAATCTCTTCTTTTTTACTTCCTAGCGAAAAGTATGATTTGCATAATTGTAAGGCTTATTTTTTTAAATTTTTAAATTTTTAATTTTTCCTCCCTATAGATTGATATCCATAAGTAATGAATTTTGGACTATTTTCCAAGCGTTTTTCCTCCATTCTTTTAAAGAGAGAAAAAAAAATCAAGTTAGGGTTGCAAAAAAGGGAACACGAAGCCTATTACTTGATTGTTTTGGGTTTAGTTTTGTAAAATTAACAGGTGTTTTACATTTTAATTTATTAAATGGTTCGAAAACATGGCCTATTGTATTGAAAATTAAGTTGCAGACAATTGTGTTTGTAAATGGTTTTGTTTTTCGTCAGGACGAAATCTTGAATTATATTTAGTACTTTTTTGTATGCTGTTCACATTTTATGGCATTATGTGATGTGTTAAAAAAGCCTATTAAAATGAATTAAATATTAAACATTAAATATTTGAAAAATTACTGGCTGTAGAAATATGTTAAGCATACAAATCGAAAAAAAATACATCACTTATGAAGTTACATTAAAGTTCTACCACAAATGTAAAATAGAACTGTCTATGTAGAGAATGGTGATTATTGACCAGTCAATATATTTACAACAGTATGCTCCATATTTTGATTAAGTGAAGTAGAACTTGAAAGTAACAAGCAGGGTAAGTTCCAGGACTCGGTTTGTGTCTGTGTTGTTTGTTGCAACTGCAGGTCTGTAACATTCATATTTTTAATTAACTGTTTAGAACTTTTAGAAATAATGGTGCAGATTCCATTTTGGTGTAAAGGCGCTGACAAATCTGACCCAGAATGCAGAAAAATGAGAAAATAAATTATACAGTGCATGCTCAGTACACAGGCTTTGTCTTAGTAACCAGCTTCCATTGTGTAACTGCATTGTCTGTGCCTCCAACCATTACCAAATGCTCTCCATCACTCAGAAGTCTCACTGCTGCTGTACCAGTACCACAGCTGTGTGTGTCATATTCTCCATTACTGTACAGGACTGGGTAATGGAGTATTTTTCCAGACTCCAATGCCACAGCCATACAAGAGGAGGAAAAATGACGTTTCATTAAACAGGTCTCCCTTGAGCATGAAATAAATTAAGTGCCCCATCACTCCCTGCACACAGGTATAAGTGATTACTTTCTCCATTTGGTTTGCCAGCCACTGTCAGAGCCAGCACTCTGCTGGAGTGGCCCACAGTAACTAAGTTGTCGCATAGTACGACATCAGTGGAAAGAGAAGTTAAAATTGCAGATTCTGCCTGGAGAGTTGAGCCATTCCCTGTGCCAATAAGAGTGTCTCCTATGACTGCCGCTTGGTGTACCCCTCCTTATGATATGGGCACCTGTAGAGAACATGTACAAAACTACAGTATACGGTATTAGCACGGCATTAAATTGTGTAATGTTTGGATGAAAACATTCTGAAGCAAAATGCCAAAAAAATGGAGAAACGCCTCTTGAAATGTATCCTTTATTTAACCAAGTTTTGTTTCCAATATTGTGCCATTAGCAATCTACAGTAGCTTCAAAGCCTGTGTGGTAAATATTCATGAGTAAAGAACTGTGGGTCAGATTTTCTTGTTCCCTGGCGTGGCATTAGCAAGCTTGTTTTACCAACTTTAGTAAAGTTCTCTGAGAAACATCGTTGCTCTTAAGAACATTCTAACTTCCTATGTTGATTAATCTGAACATACAGTTGATAAATATGGGTCCACGTCATGTTTATTATGTATGCTTCTGTAAGTGTGTTTGACCATAAAAAACCACAAGCATCTGCTAACAAAAATTGCCTTCAAAAGACCACAGCATTCAAGCCTCTTACTCGAGTGTCACACTAGAACGTTCTCGTCTCTGGCAGTAGTGATGAGCATGTTTTTATGGAGGGAGACAGAGAGAATTGTGGCCTTGTGCATGTTTGATTAAATGAGAAATGATGATACAACGCTCTGGCCAAATATAGACGCTTCCATTTGAATCGCCTAAAATAAAAATAATAAAACATTTGTTAAAAGTATTTCTGTGTTGTTTTGAAACCTTCATATTTGTGAAAAGAATTTTGATTTATATACCTGCGGATAATCTTACTAACCTATAATGAGATCTCCCCTGCTGTTATATCTCAAGCAAGTAATATATTAAGGTCTTAACTGTCTCTGATAATCTGCTTTCTAATGCTGTACAATCCTCCCAGTCTCTCTTTCAATTCTCCACCATAGCAGATGTTCTTTTCCGGCGATTACCAAGCATTCTTGGTTGGTCACCCCCAAATCGTACATTCGTAATCTTTTTCACATTTGGCTACCATGCTAACTGTGGTTGTCAACAGCCGCCAAACGGTTCTGAGAGTAAGAAAAGCCTATACAGACAACTGAGGTAGTAAAGATATTCTCTCCAATCACATGCAAGGTCCTTAAGGATCGCGAGTGCCACAATCTGATGTGTGCCTGTCCCATGATTGTCCATTCTCTTTCGCTTTGCCCTGTTGCATAGTTAGTTAACTGGTGCTTGGATTAATATACAGTCATATTCATTTAGGACAATCACTGATTTATTGTGCTCCTCCACGTAGCATCCTAGCACAAAGGTCTGAGTCACTTGCGCCGATTGCTGTCAATATCATTCCTCTCATCTTCCAAGGCACTTGCCTGCTGATTGACATTTAAATGTGAAAGACTGAGGTGTGACTGACTCACAGCTGAATCAAGCTTTGCAGCTTTCCGCAGTGGTATTATATTGAGACATTCTTTCATCTAAACACACCCTATCTGCAGATCAACATCCCTGGTGTTATCACAGCGGTTTTACAACACACAAAGTCAACCTCATATGAATATGAAGGGCTTTGAGAAGTTAGCAAAATAACATTACCTTGTGATCTTAGCCGTATGTTCACAGTAATGTTTCTGGGTCCTTTGTGCAGTGTTGTATACGCCTTATAAAGTGCACCAGCTCACCAGCCTTGGTGGGAAAGATATTATTACGACAATCAATTTCACTGTAACCATATGTGCAGAGAGATAGGGCTGCAACACTATTATGCAGTGGTTTAATACTGTAAACAGATAGTGGAAGATTACTGTGAATCCAGTATGCACAGGCAGGAGGATATTCTTCTATAATTAATCAGCATTGGTTATCTGAAAGGGGTTTACTGTGTGCATTAACTATGCATGTAATCATATATTATACAATATATTATACAAAATACAGGCACATGTATATTTCCATTTCAATGTTCAGTGTAGCAGAATAAAGTAATAAGGAATAAATCTAGCATCTGGATCTAATGTGGATGGGTTCTGCTGTGTGGGTGAAAAGAGACAAGATAAATAAAATAACTGCACTAATGCTTGCATTAAAACAAATTTAAAAATTAAAAGTAGGTGATCTCCAAACTCTCAAAGCGGTTTTGAGTGCCTCATGCATTTGTCGGGTGCAGAGCGTTCACTACTTACACCCACTCCAGCTGCAGTTTCGAATGTGGGGGTGCATTGAGCCAGGGCCCTGGGTGCTGGAACTGCTCTGGGATGCAATAGGTTAACAAACTGCCATTGACTTTGGCTTCCGCTGACTCTACTCCAGAGTAATCAACAGTGAAGAACGAGAAGGGCATTCTTTGACACTCACGCTCAGCATGCCTGCTGCAGTCATCACAATTATCAATTTAAATGAAACGAACTTTCTTAACGCTAACAGTGTGCTCAAGGAAATGCAGACAGATTTATACTAATCACGAACGTTAGCCAGCACAGCAGAAGAAAGTTATGAAAACAACAAGCCCTCTCCATGCATCTTCCTGGTCCACTGCCACCACAAGAATGCAAAATTAGCAAAGGCAGTATTTGAATCCATCTAAAACTGAAAAGTGCTGTTTTAAAGCTTCTGGCTTCAGTTGTTTTGTTCAGTTATTCAAGAAACCATATCTGGTACTGGCTGACAAGAGATTGCTCATTTCCATTTCAAATACAGTCCCGCCTACACTAGCACTTTGGAACAGACGGTTTAATTCTATAAGTTCCACTACAAGATTTTTTTTATGTCTGGTTTAAATCTACATACTATCCTTTTACATGTTGGCCATATACCAAGGAATGCACACAATTCAAACCAAAACTGAATAAAAGTAAAGTCTTTTTTTTTTCTTATACAGTATGATTGGGTGTGTTGGATGGATATTTGTTTGAAAGTTTGCGACTCTTGTGAAATACTTTATTTAGAAATGTGTATGCACCCTCACAATGGCGGATTGTTTCAAACAATCCTCCCAAAACACTGAACACACCCACCCACTGGCTATTAACAGATCTATGAGCATAATTATTTAAGAGTGTAAGGCAAATGCTCCTCTAACTTTTACTGACTGCATTTGGATGTTGTAGCTAGCTATCACCTGCCCCGTTAATGACCTTACTGGCAATGGCATTGTGGTAAACATGTTTGAAATAAAGTACTAAATCAATACAATTGAACATGACTTTCAGGGCTATTGTGGAATCCTGAATATCTTGAGCTGGTCTCAGTGCTCACCAAACATGGCTTCAGATCAGCGATCAATCTACAAACTACAAACAGATAACATGACATTTCTTCTGCCCTTTCAGAACCTGGGCAGCAGCAACCAACCCGCAGCACTGTCAGGTGTTCTAACAGCAGTGCATGTAACCTTTGCATTTTTAACATTTGTAATTGAAGCTGTTATATACTGAATCTAAGTCGTATCCAAATAAATTACAACTTGAATAAAGCCGGACAGTTCTGTAGTCTTCCAAATGGCAGTTTTTAAAAACGCGGGGGACGGGACGGGACGACGACACTGAGTGACTTTGAGTCTGAATCCTAAATGTCAAGCCAGGGCTGCAGACTTCCACTTGCGGCTCAATCTCTCTCACTAAGCTATGGTGGTAAAACCTGATATCATTTCACTTCTGCTCTCCTCCCCACAGCTCTGAAGCAGAGGATGATCTATATCTGATGCCACACAAGCAGCTCAGCTGACTGGCTAACCTGCAAGGGTGGTTCTGCATTTTGAATGAAAAATAAATAAATAAACCTTAGTCAAGGGAACTTGTGTTTGAAAACAAACAGTGTAGGATTTTGATGCCATGGCAACTGCACACCTATTCAAATCCATTAGCGTGTTTGTGATGTCACTTGCTACATAGTTAATGATAGTTAGTAACGATCTTCTGTTTCTTTCTATTTAAACCTTCAGGCATCCTGGTATTGAGTCTGTTTATCAATTTATTTTCCTTTATTCTTCTGTATCATTTGTGCACATAGCCATGTACTGTTTTTTCTGTGATGTAAGATCTTTCTAGTTTTCTAGTGGCTTCCACAAGGGCTGTAATATTACATAATGTTACAAATAACATCCCTATCAATAGTAAATATCCCCAAAACAATGATGTTGTTTAGGTATAATAAAATACTCATCACTCTCCCAAAAAAAGAACTATTTGCTACCTCTAACTGCCTTGCATAGACACTATTCGGTTTATACCTCATCACAATTTACAGTCGCTATTGCACCCGGTAACATGTTTTGGAGAAGTAATTTGGTGATAATGCTGGAAATTAAAGGAGATAAATTATAATTCCCTTTTTTCATTTTTTTTTTTGTAATGTAACAGAAAACCATAAAAGAAGACAGACTTGTAATAAAAACATTTCCACATTCACGACCGCAGCATTATTCACAGCATGACATCTAAAAACACCGGGCTTGTCAACTTCCATTCCCCTCTTAACCTGCCAATGAACCGCATCCCTTTCTTAAGAGGATAAATTGGCTTATTACAAAGGATAAATTGAAAGTGACGTTTAATAAACCATCCCAGAGAGAGGGGGGGTCGGGTACAGAAAACAAGAAAGCCTTCAAGTCGAACACCAGTTCGTCTGCACGGTTCATTACCAGCAGTGCAATCAATTGGATTCCTCCTGCACTGTGCTCCTGCTACACTTGGGTGCTCTCTCTGTAATGACAGGATGCAGGATCCATGTGGGTGGCACAGTAGAACCAATGTGCTGCCTTCTAGTACGCTGCTCATATTCCATGATACACAGGAGGCTCATACTGTATATACCCCACTGTACACAGTTCAATAGGCAACATTCGGGATATCAGCAGCCAGTCGGCAGAGAGTGGGGACAGTATTGGGCAGTGGGTCATATCTTTATTTAAGGTGATAAACTTTAATTGCTGTGCTTACTGTTTGTAATTGCATGGCTACTGTTTAACTACAGATTACAGGTCCTTTCCTTATAAAAGTTTCCCATGAAAATAAATCTGCAGTGTCCCACCTGCTGTGCAGGCTCCTCCAGTTCAGTTCTGTGTGGCTCGCCTGTGTCAGCTCCACATCCAGCACTATCTAATCTGTCAGCCTGGTAACTCCCTACCAAAGCTGCCTTCAGGGATTTGAAGAATTCAAAACCATTTTAACTGCTTTTTGGTACTAGAAACTGAATCTAAATCTAGAAAGCATGAAAAAAAAAAACCCAACACAAAGCAAGTAAAACCTTAAACGTGGGGCTCCAGTGATTAAATACAGTGTCTCTGCTGAGTTTTTTTCTTCTTCTGTGTTGTTGCAGAGTACAGGGAAGGTAATAAGACTAACAAGACCACTGCATAGCCGTTTGACCCTGGTTTTACTATGAGTTTAAAAACATACAGCTGAGCTTGTTACCTATACACTGTGCAATCAAGCACATATTAAAACCTGGAATGGGTGAAACTGCTATGCAATAGGAGTCTTATTTCCATCTGTGGAGTACTGCATTTTTTTAAATACATAATTATCCTGATGTCTAAAGATGCCGTACTGTCCGTTATTATAAAGACCAGAACAAAGCAGTCAAACTCAACAAACTAGGTCGCTATTACCAATTGGTTTAAACCTATTTGCCTATAATAGAATGTAGGCAACAACATTCCTTTCTTTGGTTTCCTAATGTCTATCAGTTTTACAAGAACACTTGCAGAGCAGCTGCATTCTCTAGCAAAGTGGCATTTAAGGAAATGATTGGAACCTGTTATTGAGTTATTTCTGGTAACTTTATAAAAAAAATGTCACACCCACTGTGTCACACAGCACCATTTTATTATGCCAGCCCATCCCAAAACAATAAAGAAACTGCAGAGCATAAGGAAAAGAAAGAAGAGGTGTGAAAACAATTCAGCTGTGCCAACCCTTTTATGTTTATTTAATGCAGACAGCTGTCAGTTAAAAATAAATAAAAGGAAAAATGACAAGTAGCGTTTGTGAATACCAATGTGAAACATCTCTGCCTGGATTACTGAGTAAGCACATAAATCATAGCATTTCAAAAGAAGCGCTCCACACACTTCCAGAATCAAATGTTCATTAATATTTCAAGAGCTCCGTGAAAGGTCAACAGCTTTTTACTTCCCTTTAAGGGTGTTATACAACTAAGTAGTCCTGAAGGTCAGGATCATTAAAACATCTCCTATAATTATATCACTGTGTCCTGCTGGTAGCTATTGTACACAGACGTCTACGTGAATCACAGCTATGTTAGATATTTGCTTCACTAAGGGGCTTTTTAAGGTAAGCTTCAAGTACATATTTGTTCATACATAACAATATTAAAAGGTAACCCCTTAAAGTACACACTAGGAATGGAGTGACTCAAATATCACAGGTAAAACTGAACATTTGTATGACCAGATCCAGCCTGTCAGTAAATTTTAAATCCTGTTTCGTGCACCACATTGCAAAAATAAGAAAGCTTGCATCATTTTATTTGTGGGACACATATGTCCCTTGTACCTTAAAGGGTTAAAAACAGTGATGTTTGCATTGGCTTTCACTAGTTCTAGCTATACAGTAGCATATCAAAAACATGCATGGGGAAGTTTGCAAGTGCATTACCACCAGATATCCTGATCAATCCAGTTCTGCCATCGTTTGAAACTGAACAGTTGGTTTGGAGTTTTGTGTTTGTGAAGCTTGGGAGTGACTCGAATAGAGACTGCAAACAACGGCGAGATGAACTCCCAGTACAGTACGCATGCACAGCTTTTTAAAGTGCACTAACCCTATTTCTGTAGTGTGGTCTTGTTGTCTCTCCTGATCAAACACAATTCAGAAAAGACAAAGCATTGCTGAGCTTCTCAAACGTATATGCAGTGGCCATACACCACCCAAAGAGCTTGAGTTCAATCTTCCGCTCAAACTGCCATGCCAGGATATGAGATCAAGCACGGTGAGGGCTGATCAGTCTGTTCTGAGGTGGGCGTCGCTCACAGACAAGCTTGTGCAATTTCATTCCTGCTTCTCTAACCAGAGATATCCCTATGAAGGGCTGTGGCAGGCTGGCGAGTGGAAAGAGGCCCAGAGACAGACTGCAGTTCAAAAAAGTAACTATTTTATTATAAATAAACACACACAAAAATGAAAGGGCACAAGGGCCAAAACAAAACAATTTAAACACAAAGAAAGACAAAAAGCAAAACTTACAAAAATAACAATTTCCAGGCTGGGCAATGCCTTTACTGGATTCAAACTTTCCAAAATGTAGAATTGCATGGTTTAAAAACTGAAGAGGGGGTCACACAAAGTCTTTGAAGACAGCTCAGCAATTCGACAGCTCAGTTTAAGTGCGCAGTGCATCTCATCAAAATAGGATTTTGTTCTGTCTATCTGGAATATTGGAAGTCACTTAATTCACTGTACTCAGTGCTACAGTGGAGGATTACCAAATTATCTGCACATTCTGCAGCAGCTTTCCCACAGACTGTTATCAGAGCTCTGCATACAGTACATTTTCAACTTGGACAGGCTCCAGAGCTCAAGCTTACAGCAAGGCAGGCAACTAAAGATAATGACTAATCAGAGCCAGTTTGGAAGTTATTTTGTAGTTGTGAAACAGCTGCAGCAGCTAAAATGAAAGTATGTCTTCAAAACATTAACCTGACTATTGAAACTACCCTGGCGGGGGTCTGAGGTGTTATACAAATTACTGCGAGGGACTGAGAAACATGGAATAACAGATACCATGGATACAGTACACAGAAACAGACAACGATTACAAGCGAAGACTAAAGAACACGTGACATGACATTATTTGCTGAAGAACAGAAACATTTAGCCTTGATGAATCTATTAGTGTCAGCTGCACAATGGGGAGTTTGTCAGTCTGGGGTCACCTAGTTTGGGTGCTGTGGAGCCCTGAGGAAAAGGGAAGCAATTACATCTACAAATTAACAGTAGCTGGTAAAACATATCAAAGGACTTTGCAGGTAAAACCCTAATAGCCGATTCACTTTTCAGCTGCAGGTCTTTAATGAAAAAGGCTGTCAAAACAAACAAAAAATAACATGAGCAGGGATAGAAACAAGACTCCCACTGCATAGCAGTTTGATCCATTCCTGGTTTTACTATGAGTTTAATAAAAATGGACCTGAGCTTGTAACCTATGTACTGCGGCTAATCAAGTTCATAGTAAAACCTGGAACGGGTCAAACTGCTATGCAATCATATTTCCATCCCTGTGATTGTGAAAAATAAACAAAACAAGACAATGTCCTCAAACATAAAACATAAATGAAATTTGTAAAGTTATTTAAATTAAAAACAGTAGCGTAATTAACATTAATTATTGCGACTTAAAACAATGAGGGGTCCATTTACTAAAGTGTTGCGTCTCGCAAACAAGACGGAAGTCAAGGGTGAAATGTATTAAACAAGCCCAATGCTGTTAACGACTTTTTTAGGGAATGCTTTGCTTCAACACTTTTTCATTGCGGTTCAACCTTAGATGAATATGTAATTATGGTGTTCCTGCATAAATTTGCAAAAATGGGTTGGATCGTGCAAATGAGGGTTCTCAAATATTATAATGAGATGTACTAAAGCTGTAGCAATTGAGCCACTCACAATTTCATCAAGTTGTTAAGAACCTTTGAAAGCATGCTTTAAATTAGTAAACCTTTAAAAGGAAGTATGAAAAACCCTATCCCCTAACAATGGCTGCTGTGATTGCAGCAAGAATTAGACCTTGTCCAGCAAGAACGAATGATTTGTAGGATGAGAAGAGAAAGGGTATTTCCTACCCGCATTACCCTCTTCGGTTTTAATGAAGACCAAATTAAGCACGGGTCCACTCTCATTCAGTTAGTTCCTCTTACAGCACGATAACGAGATCTCGCTGTGGTGTTTATCATGGTAATAATTCATTTCCTAAGCCTCCTTGTATGAGGTACAGATCTGAAAACCTGTCCTGCACACATGGGGGCTTTCTCACAGTAGAACAATTACTTGCTGTAAAGAACTTATCATAACGCCTTCAAACTCTATTATAGCACCAGAATCTGGGAATACATCATAGCAGCGGAATACATCCATAGTATTGCTCATACTTAATTATGAAGCAGAGTGATGATTGATTATTTTTAATAACTTTAAATTGAGGGATACGTTTTCAGGATGATGATAATAATACAAAGAACAACGTTTAAAACTAATGAATGCATGTTTCACCATTACGTTTTACTTCAGTGTAGTGCAACACGAAGCTTGTGGTAAAATCCAACTTTTTAATTTCCTTTTGCTGTGACTGGCAGCCATTAAGCCATTAAAATCGGTTCTCAAGCCTGTTCCGTTTCTGATTATAGCAGATTTAAAAACTTACTGGACAAGGTCAGCTGTAATCAGTTTTTCTACTGTCACGTCTGCATGCTTGGTGCTTTAGGAGTTTTTCTTGAAAGATCTGCTTTTTTATTCTCCGTCCTGACAGTTTCTTGTTCACCTACATTTTTCAAACAGCATTTTGTTTAAAAAACACAAAGCCCAGTACTGTGCAACTCAAATTCGTTTCCATCGTGTCTGATTTCTTGTTTTCGTTTTCTTTTTCAGATATATGCATTTTTTTTTTTTTTAAACACAAGTAAAATGTATAATAAAAACAACAAACAAACATATTTCTGGAATATACAGAATAAATGAGACCACTTAGAACCTACGAAGGTGTGACCAAAACGAGTAAACGCGCAGTCTGGTGTTTGTATTTTTATAGTATTATGGTTACAATGGTTAAGTGTTGATTTCATACAATGGCTCGTCAATGCAGAGCGTGAAGGAGGCATTTGATCACATTCCATCACTAGTGGTTCAGTGAGCATGTCTTATAGAAGCTACCACAGAAATATCAGATTTTAGACTAACTGCTGAGTATCATGTCACTAAGAACCATATGAAAATGTCTTCCTCAGACTAAATGTGAACTATTGCTAAAAAAAAAGAATCCAGCTTATTGGATGTAACTGCTCTCTGTGGGTGGTGAAAAATAAAAAAATAAAAAAATCTTTCCAGAGTGTATTTTTTATTAATGTGGTGATAATGCTGTGCTTGCCATTTATGGACCATTAATGGAGGGGCTGTGATTGCAGCTGTTCAGGGACATTAAAGTCAGTGAAGCCCTGGTGAGTAGTCTTGCATCAGGAGCGGGTTCTGCACAGCTTTCCAGTGTCCCTGTAGCTCCCTCTAGTGCAGCAGCAAGGAAATGCAGAAAATCAGGCCGGCTGAAACTGGCTTTTTAATTAGTTTTTTTTAAATTGAGTTTCATATCTTATATATATATATGAATACTCTGCATACTATCTCGACCTGTAACATAATGTGTGTACGTCATTCATTCATAGCTATAAAACACTCGCACAGATTACAGCCCACTGAATCCTTGTCAGGTGGTATCGAAGTATATTGGTAGTTTGGCTTGGATCCATTCCATCCACTAGCTCTGTTTCAGCCATTCCAGACAGCTCATGTCAAATGGACATTGAGTCTCTATGAACATCACTGCCATTACTGAAGCACCTGCAGGGTAGGAATCATTTATCAGTTTCTCGTTGCTTCGTTGTTGTCATTCTCTTAAGGATGGTAGCCAACAGCAAGGGGGCAAGAGGATCAGATAACGATTGTAAACAAGAATAATGAATACATTTAAGCCTTCCTGTTTTGCAGACCCATAAGGCACATAGAGGAGAATTTGTAAATGATAACATTAAACCACAGGATGAATGCTAATGTTTAAAATTTTCCACTGAAATTATTGCCAGTTAAGATCTACTTGACTTTCTCCAGCTCCCTTAGCTATTTTAACTGATATTCCTCAACAGCATTCATAATCAATTGTAGAGCAATCACAAATACAATTATTGATGGGTTATGTACACAAGGCCTCATAACAGATATGGATTGCCTGTCCAGGTTGCCATGGTGCTCGAGTCCCATTTTCAACGCTGAGAGGTGTTGGCGGTCACAGGGGCAGCAGGAGGTCCTGCAGCTGCTCATCCAGATTCCTATTCTCACTTTTCCACAAAATGCAGAACAAGTTTCCAATATCTTTATTCTGAATATGTGAATAATTTGGCAATACAGAAGTAACTCGTTTGCTTTGCTGGATATGGTTTAAATCATTGGAATGATCTGAGCTGTGAAACAGATCCATGCTCGATCTAACAGCACATAAGAATATGCAAGTCTAGTTTCAATTGTCATGTGCTATACGAAACTCACATGCTGATTTTTAGCCAGACAGGTTCATATTAAAAAAAAAAAAAAAAAAAAAAAAAAACCCTAGCTAAGGACTTTGGTACAAGCACAATCATTGATATTAATGAAACAGCTTTAAATAACATATAACCTCACTTACAGTTACAATATTACTGTGTGTATGAACCCCAGAGTTATCATTGATCCTTTAAAATCCAGATCCCTTTGAAGATTTTACAAACCTAACTGCAGGTCCCAAATATTACAATACTCAAGTAACTTGCTTTATGTAATTATCTGCGTGTATTCATCTTTTCCCTTTTCATCAGCTTTTCATCTATTTTACTAAAATGATTTCATGATGAGTTAGGTCATTTCTCAAGGGTCAAAGGGACTGTATGAATGGTTACTGTATCACTCATACAGTAAAATTCTATCTTCCAACAGTGGTCTGTTTCCATGGATATGGTTTTTTGCCCAGCTGGCAGGTCAACCAATCTGAAATGTGGCATGATCGCCCTCTAATCCTCTTAGCTGTTGGCAGCTTCCTTTTTCAGTCTCTCCAGAACCTCTTCTGGACTTACAGACGCTGAAAGCTTCACTACTTTCTCTCGAGATTTGCAGCCCTGTTTTCAAAGGAGAACAATTAAATGCAATTAGTATGTTTGCTCATGCGCAAAATAAGAATGCGTGCACTGTCAGCAATTTACAAAAAATTATCTTTTTAAAGAAAGTCCATGCACCCAAAAAGTTTCCCTTTTAGGTTCACGGCTTTATTTAATATGAACAGTGAGCACTGAACACTGCTTGCCCTTCCAAGTGCTTTTGGAGCTGCAGACACCTGTAGGGGTCCTTAAGATGAATATTAGAAGCGCATCTTATCCAGGGTTACTTGACTTTTCTTCAGTTCCAGGACCCTGGAGAGATACCAAACAAGTTCAGCATTGGCTTCCCCATCTGAGGGAGGTGCTGCTATAGAGACACTTACCGCTTTAGATATTATTACAGGTACACACAAATTGATAGTGCCCTGTGGATCAAAATGTAATGAATTCCACATTGACGTGACTACATCGTTAAATAACATAAGCGCAATATCGAAATCTTCTACTGAATATTGTGTATCTGGTTATGGTCAGTGCAGCTCATTTGTTCAGTGTGTATTACACTACAGTGCGGTACTGTATATACATGTTGCTGCCCCCATTAGGTCAAAATTAGAACTGCCATAAATATCGACTCTTTTTTTATAACAAAATAAATAAATAAATAATCATTCAGGTAATTATTTGACAAAGGTTAATTAAGCAGCCGAACAGAATATTATTTACACTACCGTTTTGTTATCTTTGGGCATTGTGTTAGTGGTGTAGTTTCGTATGTGTTTGATTTTGCGGGGTGATGAAAACCCCTCCCGTTACAGTGCTTGAGGCGGTTCCAGTTGTAGGAGAGCGCGGTGTGGTTGGAGGCCGCTTCTTTTTATTCTTAAAAATGACCTAATTAAAACGTTACAATAGCTTTGAATTAATCTAGTTAATAAACGCGAATTACTCATTAAAACGCGTTTTTATTTCACCACTCATGAATTCAGCAGCGCTCTACCAAAGAAAACAGTCTCCTCCAATTCATCACGAACACATTCATTCACACTACTGCGCCTGCGTGATGCCCCCACTGATGATTCAATGTGTGTGCATGTGCTACACTACACAGCTTTGAAAACAACACCTTACGGTAAAAAATTAAATCAATATTTTGATCTGGTGCTTTTTGCATTACCTTGAAAAATTTAAGAAGAAAAAAAACGTAGAAATAAGGCTTGTTTGTCACAAACCTTTAAGAAATACCCTCTTGCTTTAAAACCGGTAAATAAATACATACAATACTGTGCTGTCAATTATTCCTTCCAAGTCAATGGACATGCCCTTAGTTTATGCAAAATTGTTACAGGCAAGACTGGGAACTAACTATACATGTGTGTAAGTGTTTCAGCTGGTTTGGTATCTTTGAAATTCAATAATACTAATAGTAGTGGACACTACTTTCCAATATTTTAGAAAACAAGGATTTCCTTGGCGATTTCAGTAAAGCAAATTCATGTCTTTTTTAAGTACTTCTAAACAGCCTGACCGAACAGAAATATAAATTGTGTGTGCTGAATGCATTGCAATCCAGCTGAGATACACAGTTTGATCTACTGTCATTAAGACATTCATTTTTTCAACCCTTATAATATAGTTTCACTGGCTTTTGTGTTCCAGCGTTGCTGCAAAACTGTTGCTAGGTTACTTGGACTATCTCAGTGTACTATTATTGCAACCTTTGGAATTTTAAACACTGCCCATCACCTTTCATGATCACTACATTCCCATATAAACTTCCTGCTCCTGAAGTTAGCTGGTAACACAATATCATACTGAAGGTTCTGATGAGATGAGCTCAGATTCTCTCTCATTGTCTGTGTGCAGGAGCGTCAGTGTTTGTCAATAACAGGAAGCAGAGGTCCTCAGCTTCCCATAGGGAGCTCCTTTGCCATGGAAACCAGTTTTGGAACAGCGTCACTAAGGTGGACTCTCAGCAGCCTCATTCTTATTTTCTGTTGCATTGATTTGAAATTAATTAAATGCATACAGACTGCACCAGCTGGTTTAATTTCACTGAGAGAGCCTGTGCTCAAAAGCAGTGCGACAGACTCTGTAGTAGTATCAGTGTACTATGTTACAAATACTGACATGTTTTGCTTGGCCTTGGCTTTCTTGTTATCCTCGTGTTGTTAAACACACTGTACTGGAGGTCAGAGCTTTAAAAGAATCCAAATCTATATTACTGACAGAGTTTGTGTGGGACTCAATTAGAGGAAATCCTTTCAATCTTTATGAAAACTGGCCAGCCGGATAGCTCTTTTAAAGTTCTATGGATACGTTCAAAACAAGTACAGTTAAGCCACTTTTGCTAAAGGAACTAGAACTAAAATGGAGTTTAATACCAAAGATCAGGACATTTCTGAATTTGATCTAAACTGCTGATACTGTATGGAACGGATTAACATGTCCCTCGCTGCTTATCTCTCTCGTTTCTCTCTTTTCCCTTAACGGCTTCAGTATTACTGTAGAAATCGTAAAGAAACAACAAAACAGAGTTGATAAAAAAAAAGCAGTGTTGAACTGATATTTAAAGCATTCCCCTATTTGTGCTAAAGCCAGGTCTGTCTTAAGTCCTGCAGGGCTGCCGATGTATTGTTTGAAAGTTTTGCATCTGAAGGAGCTGTTAACATGGCTCATTTTTTTGAGGTACAGTACAATCTTCAACAAGTCTTGAAAACATCACTTTAATTAATGTCTAAAAGTTACCGTTGAGAAACTGTAATATATTAATGTATAGTAATATATTACCTTTTGACGATACAGGTTTAAGTATTTCAGTCCTTCAGTACTAAGAGTTTGGTTTGATACCCATTTGAAAAAGTCACCACTGGATTCTTTTGCTAGAGCATTTTACAGCATCAGGGAATCTCCATGGGTTGCATGAACCACTTTGTTGTCACCACAGGATTACCCCAGGACTGTGGTTAATACAGTCCAATGTTGTAAAACACTCCTCCAACCCCAGCTCAGAGAGATACTCCACAATGATAGTTGTTTCTTCTGCAGGCGGTTTGGAGCTCTGGCATTCGTAAAAGTGACCCCAAGATAAAGGACTGTTACTTACTAATGAAGAAGCTGCAGCAAGCTGACGGCACTGAGGACAGAAATACCTTTCACAGGTAAGAGTGTTGCGAGTTTGAGTGGCTGGAGATGGAACTCTGCTTCACGATCAACTTCATAAAATCACGAGAAACATTCACTAAGCTCTGAACCAGCTGTTTTAATATCATGCAGTGCATCTAGCAGGTAACTGCCTGGAATAGTTTTTTGCTTGGTAAGCAGGATTTATATTGATGCTTGTTTGTAATATGCAGAGTGGAATTATATTCAGAGTTTTTTTTTTTTTTTTTTTTGCAATCTAGTTTAAAAGTCACATGCCTTATTATTGCTATTGAAGCATTGTATAAAAGCTAACTTGGTAGATTTAAGGGAGCCACTACAGCAATGGGGGAACATTTTGCAGATTCTGGATGATTAGTTACGTTTCTAGAAGTTCAAAATGGAGCTTGTAACCCATATATTTCTGACTTGTTTCCTAATCCTTGTATTGCCAGGTGTGTGACTGGATTTGTGTCTTTCATACAGACATCAAAACCTGAGGAAAGAGAGCATCAGACGCCACACTTTGTCATTTTTCCTTCAAGAAAACAAAGTGAGTTCTTAACACATGTGGTCATCATTGCTTTGCATACACTTATCAAATGACGGTGTTGGTAGTTTGTTCTCCCTTTTGCAAAGCAACAAAGATAATGTTTTTAAACACTACATACATTATACGCAACTAAAACATCCTTAAGCTTTATGACTAGGGCACAAAAAGAAAGTGTTTTTGTTTAAAGATCTTTGCTACACCTGAGTGCAGTACAGACAGTCTAGAAAAGTTCATTTTTCAATACCAGTAGGACTTTACTGGGTTGTATAGGACTCGTTTATTAAGACATCTATTTATATTAGTGTTTTCCAGAGTTGGTTGATATTGGTGCTGCACTGGACTTAATGCTGCAGGTACTGTATGTACTTCAAGTTGTGTTGCTCAGTACCTTGTTTCCTGTAAATCTCATTACTGGATTTCATCAGAATACATTTTTTCTTTTTTATGACAGGATTTATCCACAGAAGTGATGTGCCAGTGTGGAGCTGCTATGGCTGCCACATTAGCCAATCGGGGGCTTTGTCCTCTGTCAGATGACCAAGTATTGGGTCAATAATCTGGAATGCCTTGACCATGATGCAGGTGGCAGGGATGAATGATTATTCCAGAACTTTCCATTTTAAGGCAAGTTCCCTAAATACAAATTATATGTCTGAAATATTATCTTAATGTAGAACCATCTGATGGTAGACTATTGTACTGTATCTATGTTACCATGTAACGTTTATTGGCATGAAGAAACATTTAAAGACATCAATACCAGCAAAATTTAGCAAAAATGGTCTCCTGCTGGCAGTGGTTCCGGGAGTAATGGGCATCGCCTGCTGGTCTCCAGAGCTGGATGCCTTTGGTAACTCTTGGAAAGGAGTGCACTTTTGTCAGGTGATGCAAAATGATTGTTAAACATGATGTTCAATTCAGTTCAAACAGGCTAAAAAACGTCTTCATGAACAAGGCACGTGTTCATAATATTTTGTTTTCTAGGAACTGGTTTCAGCATTCCAGCTGCACAGCTTTGATATCAGAACCCCATTCCGCCAGGTTGTCACATACAGACAGTGGAAAGCAGAATCTGAGGTATGTATAAATTATAATGTATTTATGTGAAATGTTCACATTTTGTTAAATTTATGTTAGTTCATAATAAAAAATATGTTGGTTTGCAGTAACATACCCTTATCTTGGATTTTTATTACAATGAATTAAACAACTTATACAGGCAGCTTCTCCCAGTAGTTTTCAATACATAAACCTGAAACAGAAAAAGTTATATTCATACCTGAATACTCTTTAAATGTGTACTTGGCTGATCTGAAATGATATGAGTGAGTTCTCTAACCTACCGATGCAATGTTACAAATCAACACATTTTTTACTTGTGAAATACTCAAGTATTATACAGCATCTGCTAATGTAAATCATTAAAAAATAACCTCCAAAAAAGTATTAGAAATGATTTTGGGTCATGCATACGTTTAGTTACATAAACTTTGTTTCTGCTTTAATTGTAAAGGGGTACCAGATAATGAATGTATTGCTGGCAGCTTATAGAGGAGATGTGTGCTCACTGCGAAGGTAAGTCCATATAGCCATGCTATCAGCTAAACAGTGGTGGTGTCAGTGATTGGTAAGGGAACAGTTTAATATGCATATGGTTAACTTACCCTTTAAGGAAAGCTGTTTGCAAAGCTCCAGCTGTTGCTTAATTAGGCTAGTTGTTAGTTCTTATGTCTGAGTGTCACAGGTGTTATTTATAACTTGTATCATAAATCAGCTAAACAGTGGCTAAATATAACATATTCGTTTTCACAGATACTTGCTGTCAGGAGTGGATGTCAATTCTGTTGACTACGATAGCAGGTCTGCCCTGCATGTTGCTGCCTCTGAAGGACATCTTGAAGTTATAAAATTCCTTATAGAAAATGCCGGAGCAGACCACATGGCCATTGACAGGTAACATGTGTTTGAATGCTAGTTACTTAGGTGAAGACAGATGAGGCAGGTACCTCCTTATAGCCAATGACTCTTCTACTCTCACTCACATGTGCTAAAGAACATTCAAAGCCTGGTACTATGTTTACTTGAAATTATTATTGTAAGAGCTACTTAAAAATAAAAGTAACACCTGACCTTTTATTTACAGGTGGGATAATACACAATTGCAGGAAATACCTGAGGTACAACCACATCCATGCAGTTCAGCTGCTCAGGTATAAAGACCACCATGAATCTTCATGAGGATGAAAGCACCAACTCCAAATTCAATCATTCAAAAAATACACGGAAATGTTAAGAACATTTGTGATGTAAAGACAATCAGACATCCTGACAGTAGTTTACACAATGCAATTTTACAACTATTGAAGAATATTGTAATTTGAAAAACTTAACAATATGGTACTGTAACTGCAAATGCTTTTCTTTCTTTTTTAAACAATATTATTGCATTTTAAAGCAATTTTTAAAAAATGTGCCCACCAGCCATTAATGTTGCCTGGTAGGTCATAATCCCTAGTATTGACAAACAGGGACCTAAAGTAAGTAGAGTTAAACAAAATACCACCTCTGGCATCCGTTTACCGATTGTTTCCATAGTGTACATGTGGCTGCTGAACAGGAAACAGACACTGCTGTCAAAGTAGCGCAACAGAAACTAGTGTGGTGCTAAACCACTTTGCTACAGTAAGTATTTCCTCATATTATCTATCTAGCTATCCATCTATCTATCTCCTCTGAAACCCTTGTAACATTCCCTCACAAATGATGTATTACTTACAGTGCACAGAAGGCATTAACTTGGTACATTGCCACCTTGTTTAAAACACCTTGTTTCAATGTTAAGATACACCATTCTTTTTTTCTTAATTAACATTTATTATTTCTGGTCTTTTTAAAACAAAATGATGCGTTCTGCATTAGCACTGGAAGAATAAACATCAGTGGTCATTTCTCTTTTTAAATTTTACACTAATATTTAGCTAAAAGGCATAATCTATGCAGACAATGCTTAACACCCATGAACAGTCAGCATGTACAAAGTTGCACTTACATACAAACACATGTAATAGATAGGAAGTCTTTCTCAGTTTTATAGGAGAGGAGCATGCACAAAACTACTACGGTAAAGACAATGCTCAATAAAGACCAGTAGTGCTTTATAACATGGGTGTTGTTTCACTGCTTCAGGATGCTGACAAACAAAAACACTAACCTCATGTTATGTTAAGGATTCACTGGGCTATAAATAAGGTTAAAAGGCTGATTACGGCTATGTTTATACAAGTAAGAATGCAAAGCTTAAAAAAAAATAATAATAATTTCACTCCAGTTAACATGAATACAGGTTTGTTTCCGTTCTTAAATGTTCAGCAAGCTTGGTTAAATGATACAACTATATGTGTATGAAATCCATACAGCGAGGCAACAAAACGTAGGAATCCCCAGGCCTGAGATGTGTCAGGTTTAAACAGAACCCAGAAAAAAACTGAACAGTTGTCGCAGGCTTTTTCGATGTTCATCAATATATAGCATACTTTTCTTCTTTTGCTGTATAGTTTAAATCAATGCACACCACTTGTGTCCTTCCTCGCTACAGTACTAAGAAAAAAGTGCTACTTTTTGCTTGAAGAAATCTCCAGTTTTGTAAAACGTTGTCACCTGTACTCCATTTCACCATTTTTTATATCCTCTTTGTAATATGTTAAGATGCAACATGCTCCCCTTTATACCGCCAATCAAGATAAGATATTGTATTTCCAAGGTCTATGTGTAGAAGATAATCTCTGGAATCTGTCCATCCTCCACAGAAGTGCCATTGTTATTCCCAGGTGAACTGAAGAAGAAAAAAATGGTCTTGGTTCCTGTCGCAGACTCATGAATCACTTTCTTTAACCCTTTGGTACCATAGTGTGAATCAGGACCCTACAAAAACAAAAATCAGACCTCGTTAGACCTCACTCCTTTTCAAAACTGGTCATAAATCATGGTCCTAAACCCCCCCCCCCCCCCCCCCCAAACCAAAAAAATAAATAAAAATAAAACATGAAATATATATAAAAAACACAAAGCATGACTAATTATATATATAAAGCCACACACACACACGACCAAGCTAACAAATTGCATTACAAAAATCATAATTTGCCATCTGTAAATGTATAACCTAAAAAGTTAACACAATAGGCAAGCTGAATCGTACCTTAAGAGTTGCACATGCCGTATAGCTGACATTCGGTATAATCTCTATAGGCTCCTTAAACATTACTCTGAACGTGTTAGCTGTTCCATCACAACTAAACCCTGTGTCATTTTGTCCTAGTGTCTGGTTTTTGTCACTTTCAATAATCTGGAGAACAAAAGAAAAAAAGAAAGAAATAAACAATCTGTCAATATAAAACAAGTGCAGAAACACACTGGCAATGGAACAGCTGATTTGTAGCTTACAAAGCTCCATGCAATAGAAGAACGGCGTTCATACCTGTATATTGACCTGATAATCAGTTGGTCCATGAATAGATCCATAGAGACCAAAGCCCACTATAGATATTCTTCTACTAACAGTAAACCTACAAAACAATGAAGGTACTCATTATTTACATGCACTTGTGAAAGTATAATCATAAGAATGTAATTGTATTTCAATAAGATCCCTTTCCATGTTAACTTGTTACTCACATGAAAACAGTTCTAGTGAATGACTCTACAGCTTACCTTATTCTGTCACTGGTTCCACTATATCCCCAGCGACTCTCTACTTGCTGGAATCTATTAATGCTGCATTCTTTCCCCCTGAGACAACATCGTGGCCTGTCAATGTAGTCAACCCGGGGTTTGGGGTTTACTGTAAAGTGTAAAAACAGATTTACCACCTCCCGATCGAACAAAATTCCAGACTGGGCAGGCCCTGTGGCACAAGAAAGAATATTAAACTGGTTTCTATGGTTCTTCCTTTTGATGAAAAACACAAGAGAGAGAGAGAGAGAGTTAGTAAACACCTTACATTACATTCCAGATACAAGTAAATATACAATATAATCATGATTTACCATTTCCATGCGACTGTGATTGTAAATGAAATATATATTTTTTTTAATTAATTTTATTGTTACATTTAACAAGATAACTTACTATAAAAAATGTAATAAAAAGATCTTAAAAAAACCAAACATTCACCTGCAGCAAACTCCTCCACTGTCATCAAGGGGAAGCGAATAAGTGTTAACGCTTTCCCCAGCACTTTCTGCTTGTTTTCTGAAGTTAGTGGAAGCTCTTGTCTGTAACATTCTGCTTCAGCCCAGCGCACAACAGCAGCAAAGAGCCTACTCTCCCGAATTCCCAGTGTGTCTCTTTCCAGCACTGCACAGAGTGTATCTAAACAAAGACATCAGTAAAAAAAAAAAATTTAAAAATTAAACATGTAAGCTCTGAGATGTAGTTTGGTGGGCCTGATCAACATATGCACCTTTACAAGACATGCAAATCTATGTGAAATATAAATCTGAAAACATCTGTATTTCCCAGCAGAATACCATATTTTGCCATCACCAAAAGGTTTACTAACTACACACAGGTTAGCAAAAATGTATATGATTTACATACCCAAGTCAATATCTGTGAAGCCTTCTGCACTTATTGCATCTCCTGTACTTTTGTCTATTGTATCCAAGCAAAGGCTGGCAAGCTGCGGTTCATCAAACAACCTAGCCTACAAATGGGAAGTGATTACAAGTAATTAGAGAGTTTATAATAAAACATGTGGAGGATTTGTTATTTATGCAAATCAAATACAGGTTTGTAAATAAATAAATAGGCTCTTTCAACCTATATTGCAAATGCATAAAGAAAGCAGTTTTTTTTTTAATGGGCATGTGGATTACCTGAGTAAGAAGCATAAAAGCATTATCCGCTCGGAGATGTTTGGTGAGAAAATCTACACAGTGGGCTTCCAATGCAGGGACTGCATATTTTTTGGCAGTGTAAAGGGTAGTCATTACTGTCTCTGGACCTATATGAACTTCATCTGAATAAAGAAACCTTAAACAAACAAAAAAGACAAGGCATTATTAAAAACTACAAAATTAAACTAATATACTACAAAAACTGTTACATTTACAAACTTTGTGTTTGCAAATAACCTCCAGCTTATGAAATGCGAGTCTAGACGTGGCTCCAGCGAGGCACCACAGATTGGGTGGCTGTTGCACACGTTTTCCCACAAAGTCCTGTAAACTCACCTTTATCCTTACCACAAGGACCAGTTAAGTACGACTCCATTTGAAACTTTTGAAAACTACTGCTATGATTTTTTTTAAATGAAACTTACTCAAGAGAAACACAATGTTGACTTTCTACCAATGAACTAGACTAGTTTGATCCCATTTCAGAAGATCAGTTACAACTTGCATAGCTCAGATAACAATGTATATGTACAGTTTTACAGCACATTGTATATACACCCATTAAAACAACACAAAACACCACCTATGTATCCCTGCAGACTTTAAATTAGATTAAGCCCCAAGTGGAATGGATGGCTTTCAGCACTATTCACATGCAAACAAAATTAATTTTATTCTTGCTTGAATGACAAAGTACCTCTTGTTCTCTCAATTTAAACTCAAAGGTGCAAATTAGGCAAATATTCTAGCTGGAATGGGTCAAATATGACACAAAACTATTTTATTAAAGCGACTTCGTGGCGTTAACTAAAAAACCGTGTATCACAAGATTAAGTTGGTAAAGATGCATGCCACGTTCAAAACTGACAAAAACAATGAAACCATTAGCAACAACCTCAGGATACTGTATGTCTGGGGGTGTACTGAAATGTAGCCTGTCCTACTAAACTAACTTGGATTGCAGTCAGTCAGTCAAATTAAACGATTCAGACCAGGAAGGAGTTTAATTTGGTTAATTTAGGTGAGAGATGGGTAAAGGTGTTTCAAAGACCAGTAAGCACTCTTCTAAAATGACTATTGAGCACGGGTAATACTCCCATGCTAGTACATAGAAGAATGTGGACTGTCTCTGTCTAATTGCGATGCAATTAATACTGTGCTGGGGTTGGATATTTTTGTTTTTAAAACAACTGTCACAACACTTAGAGAGCCACCATAAGCAGCCAGAATGAAACTGGGTTAAGGATAGCAGTCTGCAATGGTAGACCATTACCGCGCCTCTCTAATTAATCCTTACAGGGAAGTCCGGGAGATCTGCAGCAAGCTGTCACTTTTGAATCAGTAACTTAGAGCAATTAAAGCCTTCCTCGGTCTCAGTCTTTATTATTCAATCATGCCAGGGGCAGCCCGTTTACACAAAAGTGAGCCACATTTGTTTGTTTTGTCCAGACTTTGCGGGAGGTGAGGTGGATGCGAATGAATCAAACGCTAGAAAGGGGCGTGTTCTAGATAGTTTGGTTTTTGATAGGTTACGATTAGATAACTTACGCTCAGGTGCAGTCCTTCCTCACGAATTCAAGTTATTAAAACCCCATAAATGGCGTCATAAATTATTTTCTGTTTTTAGGTGTAGATCTGAATTAATTCAAGTACTACCCACTATGTTACATCGCCGAAATTATCATCGTAGGATGTCTTTTGGGTTTTTAACACAGTGAGCCATTTTGATTTCACTCACCTTAGCAATGCTAGGAAAGCAGCGGCTTCCACATCAGGCAGATCGATCTCAGTAGAGGTAGTTGCCATGCCTCCGTTGAACATGGCGTCAAAGACAGCGCTGCCAGCCGCTAGCACAAACTTGTGAGCAGGGATCCTCTGAGCTAGCCTCCCCTTGCCTACAACGAACCTTACGTCGCTCAGCAGCTCGTTGTTGAACAGAAACGCGAATCGCTCTTTCACGGAGCTCTTCGTGGCTTGCCAGTTGTACATGGGCTCCCTGTGAAGGCCCAGCGACGGAGAGCCCGGGGTGGCTGCAGCAGGCGCTGCCCCTGCATTCCTGCCCGCTCCCGAGTGAGCGAAGTTCGAAGCTCGTCTTTCTACATTTGACGCTGGCCCACCTCCGGTAGCCATGGCCCGCTGATGTTCTCTTAATTTACTGTTTGTGTTTGCAAAAAAAAAAAAAAAAAATGTTGTCGAACCTCTTTGTGAAAAGGAGAAACAGCACTACAGTGTTTTGACACGACAACTGCTTCCCCTCGCTTCTGTTTACTGCTCACACAAATGACGTCTTCAGTACCGACTTCCGCCGCTGAGCTTTGTGCCAAGCAGAGTTAACCCTTGAGATGCAGGCTGTCTTTATGCACATTAGTTTCGTGATGTCTTTCTAGACGTGTCTTACCAGCACATACAGAGAATACGTTAAATACATCATTTTAGCAAACACTTCAAAAAATAAACCATAAATAAAAACATGAATATACAGACGCCCTTGCGTAATTGTAAAAACCCTTCAGTTTCAGTTAAGAGTAATAAAACTTGCACTAGAGGGCAGTAAGAAGCGTGGATTCAAACAGTAGGTTATGTAGAAACTGAGCTATGACTGTTCAAGTGCTATGCAGGGATATATTGTTTTATTAAACTATTGATTAAAATATTTTAATTAATAGCCAATTAATACAAGCATACTAAGACCATACTACCTACACATTTACTGTGCATGTTGACAGTGCTGGACTCAATGTCAAACTGTGAGTAATGCCGTTTGTTAAAGTTTCTTATTAATTACCTATGTTCTGCTACAGCCAGGATGATCTGTAATCGCAGTGACGTTAACACACCTGTTTAGGTAGCAAGTAGCAGATCATGATCATAATTCTTATTCGGGAAGTGACAAATTAAAACGGTCGCCAAATAAATGAAGTGCTTGCTTAATTTTAGGGTTTGGATTTAGCTCTGCCTCGATCAATGCAGCACAGCCGTGTTTGAAAGAAAAGTATTAGCTGAATGAATTCAATGTCCTTCACTGGGGTGCTGAAACAATAGCGCCGTCCTACTTTCCTGTATAAGTGTGCTGAGCAGAGTGGCGTTAGGACCGCAATCACCCCAGTTTCCTGACAGCTTGTGTCACTGCTGCTTTAACAGCATGCGGAGGTTGGATACCACTAGCCTCTTTGCACTGCGAGGGAGAAGACGCTGACCTTTTACTACGCTGCGTTTGATTCTCTTATCGCCACTGGAAGGTGATCCACATGCATGCATTCTTATTGCAAAATTGGCAAATATCGAGCGCTGCAAGCTGTAAAACTGGTTTTATTTCAATAATGCGCTTGTAGATCATAGCAAAGCAACACGGTAGTAGAAAGCGCAATGAATGGCTCAGCTGGGACTGGAGTGTTTGTATTATCAATGCTGTCAATACCCATCACCTACTTGTTTAACTTTTTATTTCACACCAACAGGTGAGTGTTTTTTTGTGAGATTGTGTTTCAAAAATATAGTGTTTTGCTTGCGCATAATGAAAGGAGAGCTGTGCATTATACAATAATAATGGACTGCAAGCGGCTACATAGTTATTACAAACCACAGTAAACGAGGGGTGTGGTGCTGTACTTCCTCTTCAAACATAAGTATAACAAAAAAAAAAGGCTTTCCCAATACTTGAACATAGCAGAGCAAAGTTGCACAATGAAGAAAGACCTAGTTCTGAAATGGTAGTTACTACAGTCGCTTGTATGTGTGTCTGCTAATAGCTTTAAATGTTAATGTCCTCTTCTTATTGTCTAACCCTAATCCCTCAAAGTTATCCCGTGTATTAGTTCATAATGATTTTGTAAGTTGTGTAACTGTAACTGATCTTATTATTTACAAGGAGGGCATGTCTGCTTAGTCTTTGATGTTGCTTATTTGTTTGTTTGTTTTTCCAGTACTGGGGCAGTCCTTGTTGCTGGAGCTTTGGTTTTGCTGGTCATAGCAATTTTGGCACGTCTGTTGCTCAGAAAAAACCCCCCCAAAGATCCGCTGTTTTATGGTAAGTGTTGTCTCCATTGTTTGTGGATGGCATCACACAGAGGCCCCTGTGATCTACTGATTTTGGCTTATCCTGTGGCATCAGGTAACATCTTGTAGAGGGCTGTTGTGGTGCTCAGATATGCGTGTCAGGACCATGTTCAAGGTAGTACTCACCATGAATTGGTCCTTTTAAGCACAGTGGCACGTTAACGACAGTGGGGGGAAAAAATAGACATGTGTTCTTTCGAAATCACAAGAAATTCTCAGGATCTATACATAATACATTATTCTTTTAAAAAAAAAAAAAAAGCCCTTGTCCTTAATGAGCCACTGTCTTTAAGTTCCAGTCAAGTTGACATTAAGTTCCAGTCAAGTCGTGCTCTTGTGGGATTATGACACGGCTGACGAAGACCCGGGAGACGCCCCAGAGGAGGTGAGATCAGAGTAGGGTGGAATTCAATTGCATTGTGACGCTAAATTATGTTTGGTGCAATGCTTCTAAAGTAACCGGTGTAGCTGCAGTGTCCTCTAGTGTAAAACACCAAAACATTTGCCTTGAAACAATTATGAGAGAGCTAATTATAGTTGTGGCACATTTATTGGAACAGATTAATTTGGCTTTTCTGTGCCGCATGCTTGCTGTGTTTTAATCTCCTATTGATGATTTTTTCTTTTTTTTTTTTTTTTTACCAGTCTATTCTGTGTTTGCCTTTCTGAGTGTTGTTGACCTAATACTAGGACTTGAACAGGATGGAATCATTGATGGATACATGGCGTTTTACTTGAAAGAGGTAACTAATATAAAAATATGTACTTCCAAACTGTAATCAACCACTACCTGTTTGCATATAAAAGTCACATCTCACACATAGGGAAATAAGGATCCCATTGCATTGCTGTTTGATACGCTCCTGGTTTTACTTTGTCTAATAAGACACACCTGAGCATGTTACCTACTGTATCCACTGTGGCTAATCAAATGTGTAGCACACTAAGAAATAGGAGTCTTATTTCCATCTGTCACAGTGACACTGCAGGCCAGGAAATGTCCTTTTCAAAATTGGTTTTCAACCACATCGGCTTCACATGTACAGAAGTATAAAATTATGGTTTGGAGTCACGTCAGAAACTATTTAAAGAAAAAAACGTGTTGGTTAAAAATCTCTGTATATGTTGTACGTTTCATTGTTGATTCTGACCCATCATCTGAAAGAGTTTATGTATTTATGTATTACCTTAATGAAGGTGTTGTCTATTGTGTGTGTCTGGTGCACTGGCTGGAATGATGTTCATTCCATTCTTTTAGGGACCGTCTTACCTGAACACAGCCCATGGTCACATGATCTGCTATTGGGATGGCTGCGTGCACTATCTCATGTATTTGCTCATGGTTGCAGCTATTTCCTGGGGGTAAGTAGAGCACCAACACACAGGTAGTTTCAATCTAATTAGGTTGCGCCAATAAACTGCAACCATCTGGTTACAGTATATCCAAGAAAATGTTCCTTGAATCAGCACAGGAGAAATCCTTGAGACTTGCACAGCATTTTTTCAAGACAGATGTAGTGTTTTCTGTTTGCCGTGGAATTTGTGGTAGGTTGTATTTTATTATTATTGTTATTTTTTTTTACATTGTACGACTTTCAAGCATGCCCGGGTTGGATATTTGCATGTTACCACCACCTGACACCTCAGCTGATGCCTGTTTTGCATTGAAAAGGGGTATTTATAATGCTCAATATTCACTTCTCTGATTGATCCTGTAGCATTGTGGATTAATCATTAAACTAAAGAAACTTAAGCTGTAGTGGACAGCTGAACTGTAACTGAACCTAAGTTGCTTACTACAGGCCTAATGAGTAAAGCCCGGTGGCATTAACATCCCTAGATTGTATATTGTATATCTGTGGTGGCAAACAATAAAGGAATGTGAATGTTGGCTTTATTTAACCACAAGCTATATAAAATGGGTCAAATATGCAATGGGCGCTACTTGCTGCAGTTATTATAAATAATCTTGTGGATCTTTTTACCTTGCTGCATTATTTTTTACTTCCATAAATGAAGACTCAATACTGACTTGTGAGATAAGGTTTAGAAGAAAGTCAAGGAGATGGGTTTCTGCCAGTGTCTTTGTCAGCGTTGATGATGATGGTTACTAAGACAGACGTTGATTTGAATATGTAAAGTACAGCAGCTAAACTTGTTTTTTGGTGTCTAATGTACTGCTTGTTCTTGACAGAGAGGGTTACAGAATGATTGGCCAGTACTGGGTAGGATCCGTCCTAATGACTATCATTGTCTACCTTCCTGGAAATGCCGTCGGTAAGACAAGAACGGAGAATGCAGCCTGTCTTCTTTATTTAGTAAATCTGGTCCCAATTGTGCCTCTTTGTGACACAAACAGATGTTTTTTTTTTTCATATTAAAAGCAGCAAGAAAGCCTGTGTTGCTATAGTTTCTTACACTTACCCCTACCAGAGTGTGCATGGGCTTGCTCTGTGGTTCTCGTCTACTTTCTAAAATCTTTTCAAGACAGACCGTATTTAGAAACGGCACTTGAGCCTCAATGCCTAGTATCCATGTCTGAATATGGTCTTTGATTTGGCTGTGTAGCTGGCACTCTAGGGCAATGGATTTTATTCTGGAACTAACAGTTTTTAACAGTGTTGAAAGATGTAGTCCTAAAAGAAGCTGTGCACAGATGCTGCTGTAATTGCTTTTGTTTTTGATGTAGTCTGTTGTGGATTTCATTGCTACTTATAGGGGAATCTTAACTCTTTCCAGGTAAATACGGAGCGAGGCTGTTCCCTGCTTTTCTCCTAGACTTCCTGTATGTCATTCTGACCGTGTGGGCCGCCTTTCGCATCTTCAGTCAGCCGTCAGTAACAGAAGCATCAACACTTAAGGTAAAAAGCACAACACTAAGATCACAGTCTGTAACATTTAAACCAGATACAACTGTTTTCAAATGAAGAGTTTAGGGAACGTTACATGACCTCATGTCTCGGGAGTCAAATTAAGGAATTATTTGCAAAATGCTGGAATTGGATCTTAGGGCTTAAACTTATTTATTAAAAATATTTTCTGAGCAGATTGTAATCATGATCACTCACAATCAACGTTTCAGCCACAGGTAAAGAAGAGATATTCAATATATTCAGTAACTTAAAATGCCCAGATGTGGTTGTTTTTTTTTAAATGCGTAGTGCTTTAAAAAAGGCTGCCACGTTTTAGTGCTCAAAGAGTTAAGTACTTCAGTGGTATCGTTGTTTTCACACAGGAGGCCTCAGATCTGTTTAGTGTCAACCGTAGTACCCTGGGAATCTTGCACAGCTCCCCTTTTGCAGATAAAAATATGATATTTAAAAATAGAATTTTCCAAATGACTTCTGAAGTACTTTCCCAAAAGCTTTTCATACAGAATAGCACTGGGGATGTGTCATATAGTCGCTGCATTGCATCGTTTTATACATGTGATGTGGAGTCTCACAAAACATGCAGATTTTAATTAGTTCATGTAAATTTACATGTTGTGTCGTAATATGATACTGTGTTTCTTGAATTTTATAGTTAGCAGTTCCTTAATGTTTATTGGCTTGTTGGCTTCTTATAGACTGGCCTGTTCCTTGATATCTGAAAAAAAAAAAAAAAAAAAAAAAACGTATATTTTCACTCATTCTTCAGCACTGTATTTTGTAGTGTAAGAGAACAACAGAAAAGGATTCAAATGTAATATACTTGTGTAACGCATTGGCATTTATTGTTCTGTGTAAGACACTAATTAGTAATCCTAGGGCAGTCTTTCTGTGAAGTTGCTTTGTGCTGAAATAGTTTTTTCTGGTGGCAGAATGTTTTGTCCAATAGTAACATTAGACCTGGCAGGAATTTAGGTCAACGATTTAGTTTGAATTGTGCAAAATCACTGCATAATATACTTCATTTTTGATTAAGTGCATTCAAGAATCTCAGAAGAGGAGGCTGGTGCAAAGACCACTTGATCTGCTCTTTGCACTGTACTTCATCCCAGCCATTGGCTTCAGCATCTTCAGGGGACTGGTAAGAGTTCCACTACTACAGTATGGGCTGCCTTCAGAATGTACTGGTTTCAATCGGAACACTAATCACATCACTAGAATGCTCATTAGGAGTGCTAATTAAATGGAACTCCTGCTATTTGGTCTCAGGGGGAAATAAAACTGAAGGAAAGTTCTGACCAGTCTACTAATAATTTCACTTGTAACCTAAGCACGACCCAAGGCTTGGGCAGGTGAAAGTCTGTTTTAGTAATTAAGAAATGCAAAAATTACACCACAAGCTCCATTTGTCATCGTGTGCAAGGGGGAGAAACAAATGTGTTGTGTGAAAGGAATGTAAACATTTAAAATCTATCTGTTGTATTGTGCAATTAGCATCTCTTTAAGTTAGAATATGCATGGACATAGCAAAACTGGGTAAAGTGCACGTCACACAACTGAAAGGGCTTTCACTTGATAAAAGGCCAGAGAGGAGCCGGTGTTGTCGCATTTAGCCTGGAGGTTAAATGGAAGTATTCCATGTGTTCAGGGCATTCGTCAGGATGGGATTAACCTCGGTATTGTTCTAGGTCACATTAGACTGCCGTGCTGAGCTTTGCCACAAGTATGTAGAGAGTCATGAGCCTTACCTCAAGGACCCCACCGCCTACTCTAAAATCCAGGTATGAGGTGTCTAATTGTTTGAGTCATTACCCCAGTGTACGTGCATTTACAGTATCGATATTATATACATACAAACAAAACCAAATCTTTGACGTGAAAGTTTTACTGCTTAGTAGTAGTCGTAATGGGGTTTAAAAACCTATATTCCTATCTAATTCCTCTGGCCATGACTGTGCAGTGTGTTAGTCCTGATATACCCAGCCTTCGATCTCATCCACCTGTAAGGGCTGAAGGTAAAATCCTCTGGAATCATCCATTGCTTAAGATTCCTGGAAGTAGTTTGCAGGGAAAAAGTCTCCTGTTTTTATTTAAGAAAACAGTAAAAATTTCTGGTGATGAGGGGCTGGAAAGACTGGGGCCACTCCCATTAAAATTGGTTTGTAGTCTTCGATGTAAAACTAATGGCAAGCTCAAGAAGGTCTCTCCTAATGCACAGAAATGTGATCCTCAAGTCCTGGGCTTGACCATAATTGGATATTGATGACATGTCCAGTGTAGCATATTTAACATTTTCATGGGAAGGCCCTGCACTGCAGGTTGCTAGATATTAGAATTCTAAAAAGGTACGATACCCAATCAAAAATGACAATGCGTATTTGCTTCTAGTTACAGTGAAAGTAAATGCCTATTCATGGATTTCCAGGAAAACTGTGAGCAATGACTTCTGAACAGCAGCAGCAGCAAACGCGTTGCTTTCGGTAACGCAAGCTCTTGTATTAACACCAGTGCTCTAACTTTCATCTCTTCACACAGATGCTAGTATACATGTTTTACTGCGTTCCGTATTACACAGTCTCCCTGTATGGTCTCTTGGTTCCTGGGTGCAGCTGGATGCCTGACTTGGCACTGATCCACGCCGGGGCACTGGCACAAGTAAGTGAAACATCGCAGTGACCTCATCTGCTAAATAGGGCTTGAGTTAGTGCCCTCCAGTTCTTGTTAAGCCAGTGTGTTCCCCTTACACATTTAAAACATATACTAGCGTTAGAACAATACTTGTGGTCACTATTACATATGTAGAATTTTAGTGTCTATTGTTGAAATAGTAGGACAATGAATATGCTTCATTAGGCAAGCAGTTCATTTCTATTCATGGTAATAACTTGCCCGGCTGTAATGCATGCAGTTAATAAGGACGAGAGATGGATTCACTGGAAGTTAGAGCCATGCAGCGTATTGCTATTTCAAAGAAGTCATCACACATTGTGACGTGCTTTTTGAATCAAATGTGCTGTGTTGCTATTTTTACCCACTTATTGTGGCACTTGATAAGTGAGGCTCAATATCTGATCTGCTGCTCATGAGCTTGTTTGGACTGAGGCAAAGCTAAAGATTGGTGGAATAAACTGACTTTATGACTCCATTTATGGCTCCAGCCAGCATCCCATAAAGTTGCCTTTCTTCTGCTAAAATCGCTGCCTTTTTCCAACTATCAATTTATGATCCGCCTAACGGGCTTCATGAAAATATGCTTTTGAATTTTAAGTGAGATCTGATAGCACCCTCTGTCTGGCATGTTTTTTGGACATGAAAGATCAGCTTGTGCCTTTTTAAAATAAAAGCATTTTTAAAGAAAATGTAAATCTATTACACAGCTAACTTTAAACGTACACTGTTGGTAGATTTTTATTAGGACCCATGCCATGACAACAATTAGTTGCTTTAAATAGAAAACATTTGCGAATAAAAGCCAGCGTCCTAGACTTACTCTGGCAAGAATGATTCTATCTTTAATTGTCAGCTGCCTGTGCTATTAATAAAGCGGCCACTGTGGCCGGTGTGCTGTGGGGTGGAGGATGTGGTGCACTGGAATAATCCCAAACCCTTGGAAACTCTCCTTCTTGTTTTCTTGCAAAACAATTCCTTGGTACAATGTATTCATTTTCATTTGAAACCGGTACGGAGCGTCTCTTCAGTTCACCTAAACAGCAGGCCTGTTTTAATGCTTGTTATTGCCAGTTTAGAAGTGGTTAGCAAAAACATTCTAATCATATGTGCCAAAATGGATTTCTCTTTTTTTCTGAATTGAATAATGTTCCTCTTGTGGAAGGCTTTTTACATTGTTGCAATACAGGAATGGAAATAATCCTCCCACTGGCTGTTAACCATTTACACACTGTACAGCCAGTCCTGCTGGTACAGATGTTCACACCCGGCCACTGTGCAGATGCTTGCTATAGTTTATGTATTTCTATGAAGCACCTGGAGAGGACAGCGTCGGGCACTCTCTGAATTTGGTCATGCTTTGTCTGCTAAATTAACCTGTGGTGACTGGTTATTTGTGGTTGAAGCATGTTTATGGGACAACTTTGCCTTTCCATTTTTAAATAACCCAGTTATTTCCTTCATCCACAGGCTCAGTTTTCCCACATTGGGGCCTCTCTCCACACACGGACTCCCTTCGCATACAGGGTGCCAGAGGAAGCGAAGTCTAGCTTTCTAATAATAAACTTGGTTTATGGAATTGTACCCCAGCTGTTTACCTATAGGTGTGTTACTAACCCTGAGTTCTTCCTCAAAGCCACAGGGGATAAAAAGACTGAGTAATGCCAATGAAACATTTAAGGTCAAACCTGCTATGCAGTACATGTATAATACAGGAGCTTTAAGACAGCTTCATATAGATGATTTATATTTTTTGCTTTAAAAAAAAAAAAAAAAAGTTTTGTGTGTTTCTTTTATATTGCTTGGAGTGTGTATTTATTTTACATTGTTGGACTGTGATATATATTAGTATTATCTGTTGTATTGTTTACTTAGGGATGATTTAGGTTGTGTGTCCCTATGGGAACACAGCAGCACATACAGGAAGATGTGATGTTATAAGAACAATGGTTTAGTCTACTATATTCTATTATTATGGGGCTTCACCCCTATATACTATGTATGTATGTAGGTTAGTAATAAAAAGTAGCATATTAGTTGCCTTAAATTCTGTACTAAGAATGTATAGAAGTGTATGGTGCTTTGAAAATGTATTGGTATTATAAAAAATAAAACCTAGTTGATTATTTTACCTTAACTGCCTGTCGTACAGTATGTACAGTCCATTTCTCTGATTTAATCATTTGGGTCAATGCGTTGTCTTGTTTGTTAGTCAGGTGCACAAAAACCCCCATCAAGCAGGTCATTAACCTTTAAGGTCCTGGAGTGCATGTGACCATCCATCTCAGAATGCTGCCAGCTTCGGATATAGTTTATATAGATTCAGTATTTAAAAAAAACAATTACAATACAAAAAGTTAAATACCATTCCTTTCTCTAAAGATCCCTTTTTTTGTCTAACCTGGTTGAGAAACCATATATTGCAGCACTCATTAATGGCTAAAACACCACACTCAAATGATTTTAACATTTCAAAATGTCTTGGTAGTATTATGGGGGCGAAAATACTTCCCAAAAACCTTTAAACAGAGAACACATGTAACATTCTGCATTACAATAACTTTATTCTGTAAAATTATTTTCCATAAACAGCAAAAACATTTCTTTACATTAAACTACAAACCTTGAATATGTAAAACATGTTTAAATTACAAGCATAACAAAAATCCCAAACAGCAAATTATTTAGTTTATTCCCCCTCAACCTTTTACTTTAATCAAAAAAATAAATATATTCTTTCTAATCGACAAAAAACAACAAAGAAAAAGGTAACTGTCGCAGATTGTTAACAGAATGCTTTCGTTCTGAACCGGTGAAATGTGATCAGGAAAGGGCAGGGTTTTTGTAGCCCACTTTGAGCGGTGTTTTTATGTACAGTCATAATTAAAATAACTTGAAGCTGGTTGCCTGGAACAACAGGTTTCCCAAGAACAATAGCCTGGTTATTGGTCTGCAATTTTAGCCTTTCCAGTACATTCTCTTCCGTTTCAGGTCTCTGTTCCAACCAAGATCTAATTACTTTTAGAGTAGAGAATTATAGTAGATTTGAGCTTGCTTCTGAAGATTAATTTAAAACATAGGACCTGTTTCCAACAAAGTCCTGAAATGGAAGAGCGAGAGCTTGTACAACATCTTAAAAGTAGGCAGCAGATCAAATCACCTGACATTAATCATGCTGTGGGGATCAGACCCCTTCAAGACATGAGCTAAAAACAAGTGTCAGCACTGTATACTTTGACCTTCACAAGGTGACAGGAAAATGAAAATGCTAGTCAGCTGTTTCTTTACCCCACACCATGACCATTTCACATAGATTTGATTTTCCTTCATAAAAAATAACATTTATTATAATTGTAATAAAATAACAAAATCACAATTGTAAACTTTTAATTGAGGGTAAACAAGTACTAATGAGGCCATGGTTTTAGAAACCTTGGGATCTTAAGGGTAGACTATTCACTAGCTTAACTGTTCTGTTTGAATGAAAACAGTTAACTACTATACAAGTTTGATCTGAACATTGTAACACATACTTACATAATGTGTTTTTTCTGGAAATGGGATTTGTAAATATAAAAGAGATCTTGTTGACAGTAACTTCTGTGGTATTGATGTGACAGGACCAGAGTGATCGTGCTTTACTGAATCCAATGGAATGTAATGTGGAAAGACAGACAAGTGTGTGTGTGTGAGCTTCTACTAATGGAAACCTTGTATTGCAGCAGACAATGGAAAAACAATGATAATTTCACAACTCCAGTAACACTTGACAGCCACAATAAATGACTCCCTTAAGGAGGCCTTCACAACATTTAGCATTCTTCTCTGAGTAATTAAGTTTGGAAAAAAAAAGACATACATTACCATTAAAGGCAGACAAGCATACTGCTTGCTATAAAGACTGCTGAAGTTCAAGTGAAAGATTTCAAAGCAGAATTGATGAGCCAGGCTACGAAACCACAACAGTCACACCAGTGGCGAGAGGCACTCGCAATGCAATAGGCGACTCTCCTCTGATTGGCCATTGTTCAGAACCAATTAGTACCAATCCTGTTTTTTAGCATCTAGCATCGGTTGTGTTGCCCCGTCACATCGCAGGCAGTTTGAATTGTTTGTATCAAAACTACATGTTGTATTAATTTTTTGTCATGGCGTTGTGTTTCACACTACACGCTCGCTTGTCGCATCACATCTGGTGTGAACAGGCCTTTAAAGAAAGTTTTTAACTTGCCGCTCAAAGATTTGGCACTACTGCAGTAGGAGCCACAGGCCAGCAATTTCAAAACAGCCTGCCCTCCTGTCAAATGCTTTTAATGCTCCACAACCAGACACAGAACACATCTCATTAAACCTGATTGTCAAACCTGACTTGGAATATTCTTCATTTTATGCCTATAGGTCAGTCTGCATGTCTTTTATATTCATAAAATCCTTCTTTCAAACCTACATGCATGGATTTTTCTTGTTTGGGTATTCTTAAAACGTGTCTCTGTACAGTATGTCACTGGAACACTGCATGCACGGCACCATTTGGTGGGTTGAATATGCCCTTTTCAGAATTCCTAACACACTTTATTTCAGCTTAGTTTCAGGCATGCAGGACTGGGAGATAGGAGCAATGCTATGAAAAGATTATGCCCCATCTCCTACAGGAAAGCATATTGGGTTTGATAGTTTAATACATTGTATCTACTGTATTCGTTAAATAATCATCTTTACCACCATGTGTTGGCAGGATTGCTGCTGAAGTTTTATTTCTTTGAAAAAGGGTGTTGTTCTGGCACTGGCTCTCTATAACAAACACTAACAGGTTTTGTACATTGGTATTATTTACAAGACTTGGTGAAGTTTGCAGACTTTTATTGTAGATGACAGACAGACAGACAGACGGTACGTTTTCCACTTGCAAATGCGTATTAAAAGTTATCACTAAAGAGAAAGATTTAACCAGTAAAACAGTGCTTAATTGCTTAGTACATTTGTCTGAGATTTATTTCCAGGCCACAAAACGTGTGTGATTGGCAAAGTGGGATGTTACAGCCATGAACTGCCAGATCATACCAAACATGGCCATGAAACTGTTCTTCAACGTGAGATTGAAAAACTTCACTTGTCAGCGCTGCTAAAACGAAATGAAAAATGTATGGAATTTGTTTTATTATCACACAGGATTACTTTGCGATGAGTTTAAATACAAAACTTAAATGTGCCGAGAATTTACCCCTTCGCTGGGTTTCTTGGTGTCTGAAGCGTTCCGCGTGTCGTTATCTGGGTCTCTAGCCTCCGAACTGCTCTTGTGATCTTCCTCCTTACTGTCCTTATCACCTTCCTCCTCTCCAGAGGACTTCCTTGACAGCTTAGATGACTTCTTGAAAGAAAAAACAAACGTGAAATCCTTATCTTAACCAATGTATATAGGACAGACACAATGACCACAACTGCTCTGCTAGCACACAGAGGCAGCTGTGTGACAGTCAGTTGAAAACAACAGCTGATCTGAGTCAATGACAGCAGCCCCTGGCTCCTAGACAGCTCTCCCTGCTCTCAGGGGTGCCTGTCATCAGGGTCTGCATGATGGAATTGCAAACACTCCTCCCTTCCTTTGCTGCTAAATCGCCTGCTCATCTCCCGCCCTCATGCAGTACTTGTGATCTCACTTTTTTTTTTTTTTGGGGGGGGGGGGGGTGTTGGGGCTGTTATCCGTGACCTGCTCCTCGAACAGTAAAGAAGTTTCTTGAACTGTATTTGCAGGAATGTGGATGAGATGAACAGGAGCCCCACGCATTGAAGCTCCCTTTCAGAATGTCGTTTTATATATCTGTGCACTGGAGTCTGCGATTTCTAAACAAGACTAATTGAATTGCCCCAGTGGAACTAACAAAAATCTAGTCTAGTATGACATATTCAATCGACAATGGTGACAACGCTGTCTGTAAGTGGAGTATAGATGTCAGAAGTCTTCAGTATCAGTCCCTCGAAATGGTTGAACATAGTGGAGTCAAACCCATGCTCACAGCAGGGATGGGAATAAGACTCCCATTGCGTAGCAGTTTGATCCATTCCTGGGTTTACTGACCTTAATAAGTCACACATGGGCTTGTAACCTTGTATTATCAAGCTTGTATTAAAACCTGGAGTGGACAAAACAGCTATGCAACAGGAGTCTTATCTCCATCGCTGTCACAGGATATTAACCATGAAATATATAACTAGGGCTTCTGTTTTTCGGTTTTAATTCACTTCATTTTTTGGTGCTTATTTTTAACTATTTGAGAGTTTTATGTAAATCGTTTTTTTTTTCAGGGCTGTCGCTTTTTATACAATGTATGAAATTCTTGTTTTCAGTTACTTTCCAAAACGCTGGGTGTTTTTTTATTGTTAAAATATGTATAGTAGTAACTCGACAGTACTTGCACACTTAAATTGTACCTTCTTTACTTTTCTGTTTTCCACAACGAAATCCTTATGGTCACGGGCACATTCTTCTGGGGTTTTTGTATGTAGGCATTTTTTTACATTTTGCCATAATTTGCAATTCTGTTTTAAATCCTCCGTATCTTAACTGTAATACAACTTAAATCCCGGGAACAAGCCTCCATTCTTAATTGTCATCTCGTCTGAAATCTTGCAAGCGGAGTCTCCAATAGAAATGTAGGAATGTGCTGTCACTCAGTAGTTGGGGCGGGTTTAAAGTATCCAGAACGAATCAATGATAGATACGAGTCAAGAAGGAGGGAGCTACACTGGGAATGGTAGTTTGTTGTTTTAAATGGGAAAGGCGTAGTCAACATGAATTGTGAAACCATTTCCTGTTTTTCCGGTGTTTATTGGATATGCACCGATTTCATTTTTTTGTATCAAGGGTGTTTTACAGGTTAAAACCAAAAATCAGAAGCCCTATGTATAACATGCGCCACCTGCTGGATACCTTACCACAGTGAACGAAAAACACCTTAGACAAGATTGTGGTGTGAAGTCTAGTTCCTTTTTCCACCATATTTGTATTTCTCTAATTATGCAAAGGGAAAGATTTGCATTGGCTTGTCGTTACCTTTGTCGACAATGCCTTCTTTCGCTTGGAGCCAGTCTTGTCACTCTTCCTCTTGCCTTTGCCGTCCTCCATTATTGAGTCCCCCTCCTCACCCTCACTGCTGGCGTCGGCTGTGTTCCCCCCTTCTCCCTCAGTCTCTGATGAGCTCTGTTGCTGCATTGCCTGGAAGTGGTACAGGTTAGCAGAGCAGATTAATGTGAGATGAAAACAAAATGTATGTGTGTGCGCTGAAACAGATAAGTACATAAGAGTGGGGCACAGCTGAAACCAGAAAGTAAAAAAGCAACTGTTTACAATACTTTAAAATATAATGTGTCTCATATAAAGCAAATGTCTATATATTATGCATTTGACAATGTATATATTATTGTGCCTAACTGGTTAATCTCAACACTCAAGACAATGGAAATGCATCTGGTCCAACTGCTTTACTGTGTTGAATCACAATAATTCTGTACAAAGGTGCATTTGTGTGACAACACAGATTTATCTGACCTCTACAGGTATAAGGTAAAACATCACCGTCAACTATATATTTGGTTGAAGCATGCTTTGTGGGATTCCACCAAGTTTAAAGAAACGGAATCCTGTTCTGGATGATTCAGGTTGGTTCATGTTTAACACAGGGCTGCACTGTGTTCGGCTTGGTTCATGTTTAACACAGGGCTGCATTGCGTGGTTGCGTCCGTGTACCTGATACCCGGTAAACTTCACCCCGGGGTTGTTCTCAATTTCCCACAAGCCTTCATTGAATCCTTTCCTCTTGTTTGACTTCCCAAACTTATCTTTATATTCCTTGTATGGAAAAAGATCCTTTGGACCCAGAAACGCACTGCAATGGAAAAAGAACAACAACAACAACAACTCGGTAATATAGGTAAAGGTAAACCTGATGTCCCTTTTTAAAAAGGAAGATCTCCATAATACATAAATGAACACTTACTGTATTAAAGAATGACACAAAACAAGAGGATTATTTTATGTGGCTTACATCCAGAAAGAATATAATTTACTTTTGGAAATATATATATGTCACTAATTGCTTTCTGACGGCCCTAATTTTAGGCAATTTTAACCCTTCCAGTCTTGGCAGGACCTCAATCTCTTGTCTTATCTTAGCGCTGTATGTCAACACGTGCCATCTGAAATCACGCTGGAACCTCACGGGACGCCTAGGTCCCAGTCTGAGGTAGAAATACATGTAAAACAAAAACAAAAATGTTCTCCTGTGTACTCAATAAAGGAGTTCCTTCTTCAGCTCGACAAAAATAATTGAGGACTGAAGGTTAGCAGGAGAAATCGGATTATACATACGTTTCATGAGTGCCAAAGAAGAAGATTGGGTATTTGTTTGCTGGAGGTTTCACAGCTCCTTCTGGGAGTTCATCAATCTGTTGATTAAATGATTATACATGAATCTATCATAGTATCGTCAGGTTCATCCATTGAAATGAGACCGTCCGCTTTCACGTCCAGTTTGCTTATACGGATGAAACAATGTGTTCTACATAAAAAAAAAAAAAAAATAATTAAAAAAAAAGATCTACCTGCTAGTAAAACTAAATAAACTTAGTAAAATCAAATGCTTCTGGCTCAGATTTCCTTATACAATTGTCCATCTTTGTTTCCCAACTTTTACAAGACGTTATGTCAGTTTAAATCTGAGTTTCGGAAGTTTGCACAAAACATGTTTTGAATTTATAAAGTGTTCCGTTCAGTTTTAGCATTTTGGTTTGAATTTGCAATGAGTCATCAGTAGTGACATGGTATTCCCCACCCCCCCCCCCCCCCCCCCCCCCCCCACACACACACACACACACAACACTTTCATAACAACTGCACAGTTAAAAATGGCTTCAAGTAAAATCTGCATTCAAAGGAGATGCTGCTGGTTAGGGAGGCAGCTGGCAATAATAATAACCGTAACACAAGAGGTATCAGATTTACTGAAACTGATTTTGACCAGTTTCATCTAGCATTCATGAATGACACCTTTTCATGCACGGCTATGCAAAGCAATTCTGTCATAATCTCACAGACACCAGTATGTGGACAACACCAAATCCTAATTAGATGAAGTCAAGCAAAGCCTCAGTACAGTAAACACGAGGAGCAGCTCTTACTGAATGGGGATGTTATTTTCATCCCTGAATAAATGTTTACGCTACTTGGCTACCACTTGCTTGACTTACAGTACATCCAACCATTTGTTTCAATCTCTCTGGAATTATTTTACTGTGCATTACCTCGCCTTTACCAAAACAAGGTTTTCACACTGAGAGTGATAACCCTTTCCAATACAAGTAAAATATGATCAGATTTGAGTCACCTGCTGTTAATGTTTTAATGGAAAAATGAATCAAGTGGTAAGTGGCAAAACGGTTTGGCTAAAAACAGGAAACTGAATTACACAGCAAGCTGTGCTAGTTAAAAAACATTCCTGAACTTCACAGACCTGACACGACAAAGACCACTGACCACATTTATTCCACATTCATTTATTCCTCCTGAAATTCATTCTCAGTTCATTTGAAAGTTTTTGAACAAAATCCAGAGAATCTACCAGTGTTTACCACAAATACAACTCCTATTGCGTAGCAGTTTCACTCATTCCAGCTTTTAATACAAACTTGTTTAGCCACAGTGCATAGGTAACAAGCTCTGGTGTATCTTATCAGACTCCTAATAAAACCAGGAATGGATCAAACTACAATGCGAGTCTTATTTCCATCCCTGTACTGTATTACTGCTTATTTGTAATTTTACTGTAATAATCTGTGCTGATTCGCTCTGAGCCACACTGTGCACAGGATCAAAGTGTGGCTAATTAAACATACAGTAACACATGAAATGGCTTAAATATCTATGAAATGGGATGCAACCCACAGCCAGTTAAATGGCAAGGACTGTTGAGACACATACAAGTAGATGCAAATACTGTATGAGCAACTGAGACATAGGTAGCTGTGACGGAAAGCAACACATATTGCAACCTACCTCAATGCTAATAAGTCTTTTTATTCTGTGTACAAACAAATCTCTTGCAATGAAACCTGCCAAACAGAACTGAATCAAAAGCTCCCAAAGCATTGAGAAACACCAGGCATCACTTTGTGGTCTGCTCCACTGAAGGATAGAATGACGTGATTACAGTGAAGAATTCTGCAGTAAATATGTTATTTGCATATCGTATGTGCTGGGGACAGTACCGGATGCACACAGCCTTACTAGTTGTTCTGAGATGCTGAAAGGCATTGCTCAGGACTAGCTGTCCTCTTCTTTCATATTTATTCATGTCCTCTATTGTTGGCTAAGTACTGCATTCCCTACACAACCATTGAACAGCAAGTACTCAAATCTAATTACATACACCTTTAGCAAATTACACTATTAGAACTGTGATGTGAGTTTTCAAGATCGTTTTAAAAGAAAGAAGTGCCCAATCACTACTTCTTGTGATAGATTTTTTCTTTTACCAAATCCATACGAGTATCAGAATACAAAAAAACAACAGCACTTCTAACAGGAGTCTACCCTTACAAAAACATTCTGCTCAGATGCTAAGCATTATTTTAGCAGTAGCAAAGTACTATACAAGCAGCTATTCAGTAGCATGTGAATATAGTCTGCAATACTACAAGGGACTACTGCACTAGAATAATTGTACTAATCATGTACTCCTTAGCAACTTAGGCAGGGTATTACCAGCACACTATACTGCACAGTGCTTATGAACCAAAAAAAAGAAAAAAGAAAAACAAAGGGCCAGGAGATAAGCACTGCTGTCTGCTCAGAACTTTCCCTGGGAATAAACAAACTGATGCACCCACATTGTGTTTTCTTTCTTACCCAAGGCAAATACAAAATGTACACTTAACTGTTAATCTAGCCTCTCGACATGCTACCGATAAACCTCAGTATTACACAGTGTGGACTCCACCCTTCACTGTGATTAAACAACATTTATGAATAAAGAATCAATAGAATCACTTGGACAACCAAACAATAAATGTCTAAAACAAAGTCAACAGAATGCTATAGCAGGGATGGAAATGAGACTCCTACTGCATAGCCGTTTCACCCATTCCAGATTTTACTTCGAGCTTGAACAGCCACAGTGTATAGGTAACAACCTCAGGTGTGTCCTTATTAAACTTATTGTAAAACCAGGCATGGTTCAAACTGCGGGAATATTATTTCCACCCCTACTTATCGTTTAATATCTATTATGTGGCCAAATAAATCAATCTTTATTTTATATAACGCTTTTCATAGTGGACCATGAAGCTATGTGATTTTAATTTAGCACACAGTGCTACCAGGTGGTCAAACAGTGTAACTGCAGCCAGGTGGTCTGCAATGAAATCAGAAGGGATGAGCGTATCTCAATTGCGCAAGTTTCTCTTGTACTCCTTTATGTGGTCAGCCAATCTCGATTGGTCACTGAAGGACTTTCGTTTTCCATATTCGCAAGTCGCTACTTGTGTGTGTGCCTTTTCACTTTTCTATATGAATTTATATACTGGCTTTAGAACACATATCTCAAGATGACCAGTTTGAGTCATTCTGGTCCAACAGTGGGTCATCTGGGATTAAATCAATCTTTTTATAGAATAAAATGTCTTAGTTTCGCATTCTATCAACCACCTCATTGGCTAGACTGCTGGTTTCTCTATCTGTATGTTCTGCCCTCATATGACTGGCTGGGAAAGTACATGGATGTGATTCACTAAGTTTGACTGTCCCATTGCAACGAATGCTGTTGTACAAATCTATCTAAAAAGATTATTAAGATGCAAGGTGGGGGAACATATTGACTTCGAGCACTGAAGCCCATCATTGAATCATTGTGCACTGAAGCATGTGCAACTCTAATATGCTTCTCCACATCACTTCCTCAAAATCAGCCTTGAGGAATCTTTTCAGAAGCTGGAACAGTAAGAAAGCTTGGCGAATAACACTCTAAGGAGAAACAACGTTAGAGAACCATACAGAACACAAATAACAGGTAAGAAATGCAATATTAGGAACATGCAGATGATATTAATATGAAGTATATCCCCATAATGCCACAATACAAATGAAAAGTCAATGTAAAAATATTTATCAGCAAGCTACAGCCCCCCTCTATGTCATAGCGACAGTCCGAGAATGGTACTGCTGTTCACCTGTCAGGTTACAGTGCCCTTTAGTGAATGATATTGCAATGCATTCAGGAAGTCTATATATTTTACCTACAGTACCACGCTGATGTTTGTTTGAAATGCACACCCAATAACAGAATGCCAAACTTGGGAGCTACAATTAATCTTCAGATGTTCACAGCCAACTTGTAACCTGCACAACGCAGCTGAAGATAAGGTATACGTGTGTGTGGCTGATCAAATCCATCTTCTGCTTGTGTAAAAGTCACCCAGGAACTTGGAATGTCAGTGGAAACCAATAAAGAAATTTGAACTCGCCCTTACAAACGTGCCAATCCAAATGCATCACCTTTAAAAACAGGGGCATCATTTATAATAATATTAAACTTACAGCAACTGGGCATTTACAATAGCTTCAAAATGAAGCCCAAAAATAATGTTCAGCAATGAGCCAAACACTGTAATATTACATATAGAACACACACACACACACACACACACACACACACACACACACACACACACACACACACACACACACACACACACACACACACACACGCACACACATACACGCTGCTACACTGAGGGCGATGCATTGTAACAATTAGCTAAACATTAGTAGAACACTCTCCTGAAAAAGGATATATTTAGCTTAGATCCTGTAGGATATGGAAATATGACTCCTACTGCATAGCAGTTTCACCCATCCCAGGTTTGAATACTTGCTGGTTAGCCCCAGTGTATAGGTATCAAGCTCAGTTGTGTCTTGTTAAACTTATAGTAAAACCAGGAATGGATCGAACTGCTATGCAATGGGAATCTTATTGCCATGCCTCAGCTTGCTCTTTTCCAGTGGAGAATGCTGATGTTAGTATGGGTTTCTGCTCTAAACTGCAGTCCTTCACTGTCTGATCTGCCTTAGCCGCTCTATAGGTGCCGATAATAGCCCTTTTACAGGTCAGCTGTTGTGCATAAAGGGATCTTGTCATCACCACCATGATAACTGTGAACCTGGCCATCAGTCTTCACAGCGACGTGTTTTCATACTAAGAACGCTGCGTCCGCTTTGCGCACATTTATAAGCACGGGGACTAATATTACCTTCAACCATTAAGTCCACAGTGGCACCAGATAAAAACGTTTTGTTTCACAATATTGATTTTTAGACTGGAGAACTTATAATTCCCCAAACTAATTTAAGATGGAGAACACCGAACTGATGCCCTTAGCGCAGATGTAATGGTGTTTCTGGTGTAGACCAATACTAAATAAACAATAACACTATAAAAGGCAGGTTATAATAAACGACAACATCATATCAAATATCGATTTAGCATAATTCTATACAGACAAAAGCCTTTTTGAAAACGATTCAAGAACAACAGCATCTTCCCCATCCTCCGCCGACTGTACTGTTCTAGACAACCCCGCCTCCCTGCTTCTCAGTCCCGGCTAAATCTAATACTCACCCTCGCTGGCCAGTACGGGTATCCTTTCATTTTGGCAAAAACAAGATCTCCAGCTTTGTACTCCCTGGGCCGAGGGCGAGCCATTGTATTCTGAAATGTATTTACAACCGTTCTAGATGCTAAAATAAACGAAAATGCTTCCAACGTTTTCTTAGCAACACCGTCGTTTAAAAAAAGAAAGGAAATAAATAAAGGGACATGGGCCTTAGATTTCACCCTTTTTCCTTCTTTCTAGCACTAAAATATCAAAATAATAAGAAAAAAACAATACGCAGTCGCAATTAACTCGCTCTTGAAAGCTGTAAACGTGGTCTAGCAGTGCTGTGATGATTTGCTACAGTGTTGTGAACGAGGAAGCAGAAGCGGTCCCTTCATTCTTTTCGAATCGAACGCAGAAGGACTGCTGTACTCCGAAAATATGGATTCTTTTCAGAATTATTAATCGGGCAGGGACAGAAAACATTTCCCTTGCACATCCACTATGTGTCATTCTATTGTTACACAGGCGAATTTCATCAAATAATGCGCAGAAGCAACATATATATTTTATTTAATTAATGTATTTATAGAATAAAAAAATGGCAAGGTAAAAAACTAATACAAAACGTAGTTTGGTATAAAACGTTCAATGTAGTTTGCAGCTTAGCCCTGGTACTTAAACCCACAATAAAACAAAGCATGCCCAATAAAATGGGTTTAAAATGTACATATGAAATATGATTTCAACCATTGTGAAGTGATTATTTGTATTTTAAAATTTTATTTATTTTTACAATGACTTATCCAGTTTGTAAAAAAAAAGAGCAAAAATAATAAATACAGTAAGCTATTTGAAAGCAAGAGAACAAGACTTAAAAACGAACTACTCTTTGCAATAGCATGCAAAGTTTAATCAGAGCAATCCATATGCTTGCACCATGCTGTCAAATTGAAAGTTGTATTCAAACAAACTGCTTTTTGCAAGACAGAAAAAAAAAAAACCAAAACATCAGCATATAAATGGTTATGCAGACTAAAGCATGAACATGCAAGAAGCAGAGGCCTAGTTGGAACCAAGAAGTGCTGATTTGGGAATTTCTTCAAACACACCAATGACATTAAAACAAATTTAAAAAAAAGTTTCTGTCTGAAACACCCTTTGGTAAACAGTGGAAGATGTTTTGTAAGAGAAACAAGATTCAGAAAGGAGTCTTTCAACACTTGTGTCTGACATTAGCCTTAGATTGAAAGTTTTCCGGTATGCGTAAATATTCTTTTGTTGTAATTTGACCACCTCGTCCACACCCTGTGCTGTCTTTGTATATTGGTGTCCCTGAACAGATTATATCACACATGTTATATTTTGTTGCCTTAACTTTGTACATGGTTCAAATGTGACCTACAGCTGCCAGAAAAGGTTGCTTAAAATGGCCATGTCTGTTGTGGCCCTTTCAGGGAGACTATTCTCTATAAAGGACCGCTATGACCCTCCCTGCTAGGATTTAACACTGCAAAACGCTGTTGGTAGGATTTTCATATTGCAGGGCGTCACAAACCCCACACCTCATAAAACAATCTCTTGTTTCCCTGAATTAAATATCAAATTCTAATTCTAATTAAAAAAAATGCTTTATTGGCATGACACAATACAATAGCACAACCCCCCCTGTACATGAGTGCCTGGTCCCCGTGCTCCAGGGTGTCTACACCAGGGTCTGTCTCTCTGTCTCTCTGGGTGTGGCAGGCAGCTACCTACTGGGCAGCTAGCTGCTGTCTGCTGCTCCTCTCCTAACAGAACTGGCAGTTTGTCTATGTCAGAGAGCAGCTGGAAGCTGAATATCTTTTTAAAAAAAAAAAAAAAAAAAACACAAAAAAAACCCAGATATCAAATCTTAAAGATCTTATGATATATTCTTTGTGACAGTTACCATGTTTTTGTCAGTTTCTCTGATGGGTCACTATGCGTACTGGAAGGAGCTACGCTGCCGCCTCCATTACCCTGAGCGTATACCTTCCCCATAGTTTCAAAAGGTCCGTCAGTCTATCGAATGCCATGGCAACCAACCAGAAATGTATTTAACCACAATAACCAGCAGATGGCGGTACTGCTAGTAGTATAAACATTTGTTTCAATTTCTTCTCCTCTCTCTCTCTCTCTCTCTCTCTCTCTCTCTCTCTCTCTCTCTCTCTCTCTCTCTCTCTCTCCTAACAGATACAAGACCAATGCCTTTTAACATGATGAGCAGAATTATGAACTGTGGACAAATACATAGCACCTAATTGTGCAAAACAAAATGGTGTTCAGTGGTTTAAGGAATTGAAGACAGTGTGGATGTACGACACCCACAAACACTAGAGTGCTGTATAGCACTGCGGTATAGTATAGAGCACTGTAGGCTTTTGGACAGTACTATAAATAGCTTCCTTTATTGGCCAGTCATTTCTAGATTTATCGGCGGCTGGCCAGTCACCTAGTACCTTTCAGCGACGATCATTAACTAAACTATAAGGAAAGGAAACAGAGACCATGGAAATCCCACTTCACTTGCCAGAAACCACTCATAATGACAAGCTAAGCCTGCTAACGCAATGCGATGTGTTGAAGCACTGCAGCTTTCATGCAGTTTCACGTTTCACCAGCAGAGGGAACTGCTACTCTATGAATTCAGTTCGATGCAGCTATAGACCAATATTGGTAGTAAATACTTAATTAGAGAAGGCAAAGGAGGATTTAATTTTACTAAGCACTTTAAAAACAACAAAAAAAATTAACTATGCAAGGACATGCAGTGCTGTTTGTGCCAAGATCGGCAACTTTGTGTGGGTTTATGGTTAGGGTTAGGGTTAGGGTTAGGGTTAGGGTTAGGGTATGGGTGACATTTGAACCAGGCAAACATGACTCACCCAGTAAGGTATTCTTTAACCCAGTGTTCCCAAATTTACAATAATTACTTTTAAGAGTGATTATTCAGTAATGTCCTACTGCCTGGTTTGGTGCTGCTCTGTTTTATTAACTATAAAAACCAAACAAAAAATATTGTATTTCAACCCATCTGCACGGAGGATCTCTGTCCTATCAGGACAAGCTATTGTGAGGGACACGTTATCTTGGCAGGTTTGAGCTGTGCAACCTGCACAGGGAGAGTATCAGCCTGGGATGCCTTCCTCCGGGTGCCAGGAGGGAACTCCACTGGATTTTTATCCAGCGTACACTCAAATCTGATATTCTTCAGCAGGGAGAGGCTTGGCTTGTGTCCCTTATTAAAAAGCCCTTTGCTTTGAATGCCAAGGGCTTATCAAGGACTGTTAAACATATTGAGGGCTGTTAATAGTACCATCAGTACCCTATAATCATACCAGCATCAGCCGAGCATACACGACACACAATGTGGATTAGGGTTACGATTTGAATGGACATCAAGATTAGTTTACTTTTAAAATCTTCCTTTTTATACAAATAGGTTCTTCCTACAGTTTACATAATGCATCAGGAACAGGGTCAGATTGCATTTATGTTCATTCTCTCAAAAGTAACAGAATTTTTTTTTTTTTTTTTATCCAGCAGTCAGTCAAACCAAGTTTATCGAATTCATTAGAGCAGCAAAGTCTTTCTCCCAAAAGACTCCATTTGTAGGGTGTGTGAGAGTTACTGTAAGATTTGAGAATAGTTTTCAATTCTAAAGAGATTGCTCACTTCATCCTCTGCATTCACAGCTATGCATGATGTAGAGGTTCTGATCCACAGAGCACAGTTTAAAAGGGACTGAACAGTAACTTCATCTGGGAGGTTTTTAATTGTGTCGCCTGATGTGGATGGGGCCTGCTAACCCCTCCAATTAAGCCTTCGTTTAATCAGCTCAAAATAAAAGCTAATTTACAGAAGACTAAAACGACCCCAATAGCCGACTTTCTTACTTGCATCTTATCCAAGGAAGAATGATTCAGACTGGGAAGGGGGGAAAAAACAACCTTTACATGGCACAGAAATTCACTTAATGAAAAAAATATGAATACATGGAAAACTTGTACACTAGTAGGGATAGCTGGATAGCTGATATCTGTCATTAAACAGACAGCCAGAGAGAAGGACACTATAACCACTTCCATAGAAACATCTGATAAAACTGTAAGTGGATTCCTCATGGCACATACTGCTGAGAGGGAGTCATTTTATTGGGCTGAGTCAATAAATAATGAAACCAAACAGAAACTCATAGGCTTGATTATATTCCAGATAGAAACACATTCTCAGAATGGACACGCACACACACACACACACACACACACACACACACACACACACACACACACACACACACACACACACTATATCTAGCTGTCCACTGGCATTAGTACAGGTCAAGTTTATACATGATATTGCCGCTCCTAAGCAGGCAGTCCTATGCACCCTGTTTGTCACAAGGGCTCAGTAATGCTCTTATTTATTAGGTCCTCAAGCCTCCGTGGATAATCCGTTTTGCTTCTCCTGGCTGCATGTGCTCAGTTATGGGTTTGCAGTGAATGATATCTGATTTCATATCAACAGCTCACAGGCATTCGCACTCATTACAGCTCCAGCACGACAAAAACCTCCGGCCAGAAAAAAATGATTACCAGCTGCATTAGCATCACTTCCATGTATTAGATCTGTGTACACATCCGACAAAAGAACACTGAAATGAAACTATACAGCACCTAGTGGATTTAAACTGAAAGCCAGTGCTTGGATACATGGCGGTTGATGTTGAATTCATGTTCTTGGGAAGGTTTTATTTAAAAAATGAATGCACCATGATGCTTGCTAAATCATCGTTGAATATGTTTATGCTTCCTTACTGCTAGGTATCATACAAACTCGGCAGGAATATGTAATGTAAACATATCTACATTTAAAATTATCAGCAGTGACAACTATAACTTTTTATGTGCAATAATAATTAATAACATTTGTTATTACAATAAAACAAATGCACACACACACACACACAAAAAAACACATCTGCAAGTCATTTTAAACACTTATTACAGCCATTTAATTTGTCTCTGTTTTGTAATGTTGTATAAATCAGCTTTCTTCTACACAGTGTGCTCTTTGTGTATAAAAAAAACAAATATTGAACGCAGCAAAAGCATGCAAACCAAATATGGCTTTTTAAATCAAAAGGGATGAATACTGCTACAACAATATTTAGAAAATGGGTTGACATCTGCCTGCTTCTTTGCTTTTCATTTCTTCTTGTTTTACTACAAAATCTTCAACTTGACAATCATAAAAAAAAAGAGAAATTGAAATGATGCAAAAAGCAGCTTGTCACCTTACAAATTTAGAAAACAGCTTTAAAAGATAAAATGTCAATCTGAGAAATATATATTTTTGGACAGCCTTTGATACAGAGACTAATACACTTCCCTGTACCACAAGACTTTTGTAGTTGAGACATCACATATTAATTAGATTATATATATATTTTAAAAAAAAAATGTAACACAAGATTATTTGGTTTCTTTCAGAGAAACGTGATTGATCTCCTATCACAAAATATACAGTTTGATGAACACTGACCTACCCGATTCTTAGCTGACTGACAAGTTAATTGTAGCCATATTTTGTGACATGGCTTCCAAACACTGGCTTTCCTATCGCCATGGATACAATTTGAAACACATTGGATATGTTTGAAATATCTCAACAGAGCAATTTAATACTGCTTTCCTCACGCATAGAGCTTTTAGTGGTTTCATAAAAGTAATAAAAATCTTTGGTCAACTTTAGCCTCTTTCGTATCATAACAAGAGAATGATTACCCACCAAACAATAACTTATTCATCAAGAATGCTACACAATTTTCTATAAACAAGTGTCTCCTACGATTAAGATACAAAAATGCCACTTAACAGACCTCAATTTTACAGCTTCACTGAGACTACAGCATATTATTAAAAAACATAACAATGCACTGAAAACTCCAGACACTTGTTTGGTAAACTACACACAAACAGACACAGGTAAAGCACCCTGTTTGGCACAGTTACTATTAACATGTGTAGCAATAGAAGAAATTCCAGGTAAAGCTTTTGGAAGCCAAATATGGTACCATTATATGCTTTATGATGAATGAAACTTTGCAGACAGCGTAACGCAAGCAAAGTCTTGATAATCAAATAAGTGCTTAGAAAGGAGAACAGAGATCTCGGATACAAAGCTAAGATTTTCAGTTTGCATGAAGAGGATCTTCTTTCTTCCTTTGCAAAATGAAGGTGACAATAGGTAAAGGATACGGACCACTTCAGGGATTAAGGGAATTTTTTTTCTTTCTTTTCACTTTGTTTTTTGTATTAGGAGTAGCAAGTGCAGGCCTGTTGCACGTGACGGACATTGTTGTACAGTACAGGTCTGTCTGCCCTGATAAAAGCGTACCATGGTTGTTCCCATGGTTATACTGCGCATTTACTATAATTTAACCTAGTTTGCCATGTTTATTAATATGCTTTACCATTCCTCTCTTCTTTACAATGCTTACCTATGCTTTAGCATGCTTTCACTATGCTCTATTACACTTTGCTATGCTTTTACTATGGTAAACTGTTATAGGGGTGCCACTGTTTAGCTTTGTTTCTCTCTCTATATAAAATTCTACACCCAGTGCCATATCGCCGTTACATCTGAACGCAGTCGCAGACTATAGGAGTAGGATACACAGTACAAACTTCAGTCTCGTTTTTCTTTTTTTGTGTCATAACCAGCTGAATTTATCAAAGTGCATTTTTCGTCGTTCCCTACTCATGCAATGACTGGGTTAAAGTTGTGTTAGAATCCATAAAAAAAAAAAAAAAATCAGGAGAAACTAAAACAAAAAGTGGTTGTGCAAGCACCATAATATACAGCACTTATCTATATTCTAATCAAGATAAACATCTAATCCCAAATAATTATAGCACCTGCCCACGAGGCATAATGGCTTTGCCGTTAGCAAGACTGAAATTGATCCCACATTACTGAACATTTTATTAGCGGCTTGCATGAATAAATAAAAAAAATATAATAATAATAATAATAATAATAATAATAATAATAATAAAAAGTGTGTGTTATTTTAGCTTAAAATACTTGAATCCAGATTTTTGATGGGGCATTTAAATACACATACCACATGCTTACAGCTGCTCGTTGGTTGTGCCACTACTCATGTTCCTATGTAAATTAGGGTTCTGGCTGTGTCTGTTTCGACTTCGTACCGATGAGAACATAGTGTTGCAGTCAGGAACTTTACACTTGTGCAGCTGACGGAGGTGCACAGTTTTGTAGTGAGCCCTGAATGTTCCTTTGTTGCTGTACACCTTCTGGCAGATATGGCAAGTTATTGGAGAGCCAGCTGGCAAGTGGTGTGTAAAGCAGTCACTGGTTCTCTCAATCAAAGCCAGGTTTTGATGCAGCTCCTCTTTTGGCGTCAGACTTAACCCTTCGCAGCTTTCATCGCTGTCCTCCACGGGGATGCCGTCCTCGCTCCCCCCGTCAGAGTCCCAGGAGGAGTGGGTGCTGCTTCCTGATTTGAGGATGGAAGTGGTGCTCAGATCCAGCACAGCCTCCTCCTCCATGGGGCTCCCTCCCAGGGGAGAAAAGGAGCTCTCCATGCTCTTACTCATTGGAAAAACCAGACCCATCCTGTTCGCTCCTTTAAAGATCACGGAAGTCTGTGCAACGTGTTCCCTTAAAAGTGTGTCTGGGTGGAAATCTTTAGCTAGGTCTCTGCAAGGAGCCGGGGTGGGGAAGAGTGAGCTTGGGGTTCCGTATTGGTCTTTGGTCAACAGCTTGTGGTGCAGATTCATATTGGCGCTGTGCCTAAAGGTTACAAAAAGGGAAAGTTACAAAAGTCACTTTTTTTTTTATCCATTAGCAATCATAAAGAAGATGTTTGACAGTTTTTATATATGAATTGTTAATTAATGGTGTGTTTATAAATCATGCACCAGTGAAACATACAGGTTTTTTTTGTTGTTGTTTTTATTTGGACTCCTTACCTGTCTCTGCTTCTCCTGGAGGGAAAGGCTGCATTGCAGCCCTCGACAGTGCACATGTGCATTTCTTTCAGATGCACATTCCTGTAATGCATTTTCACACTGTAGGAGTTTTTGAATGTCTTACTGCAGATCTCACAGTGATGAAGGGCTGCTTCTTTGTTTGAGCAAAGCAAATGCGGTGCCATGCAAGGCATGACTGCGGAGTCTGTGGCACTTTCTGCCGTTTCTTTATTAGCAGTTAAAATTCGGAAGAACCCCCCGTTTTGTACTCCATGCTCATTTTCCACATAATCAACGTCACATGGATGAATTTCTGGCTCCTTTTTTGCACAGCTTTCCACATTGGACATGTGTACCAGTTTAAGAAGATCGTTACTTTCCTTTTGGTTTTTTTCAGGGGCACACGAGATTACAGTTCCTTCCAGCACACATTTAACCCCATTTCCCAAGTGGTACAATTGATCTTCTCTCTCTTCAGTGATATTTGAATCCCGATTTGATTTGGGGTCTACGTGGCTGTGGAGTGAAGCTGTTGAAATGTCTCTGTCTGTTGACTGAATGACACTGCTGTTCTCTTGGTGGGCAGTTTGTTTCTCAAACCTTTCACTTGCGGATTCACCTTTGCCTCTTATCTGCAGGGGAATGTCGTCCCCCGAGCTATCGTCTTCGCCGAGCTCGCCGACACTCTCAACAGATTCTTTCTCTATCTTAATAGGCATGCTGGATTTGCGAGATTTTTTCTTTGGTACGGGATCAGAGGACAGTTCTGCCACAGGCTGCTCTGGAAGAGATGAAGAAATCAGAGGTAACGAAGGCAGGGTATCTGGGGTGTTGGCAAGCTCGCCTGGAGTGACTAGACTGCGATAAAAAGGCAGTACAGGCTGGACGGTCTTCAGGTTTGGAAACAGTATCCCACTCTGCCCAACGTTGGGGAAGCTGCTTTGTATATAGCTAGAAATGGACCTGCCGTCTGTCGGCACACTGGCACTGAAATCAAGCTTTTTTTCAACGTCAGGTGTGACATCTGCAGATGAGTGGCCTCTCATGTCTTTGTCCCGGTGGTTTCTATTCATCGGCATGTGGAGTCTGGGGTTGGGGTTGGCGCTGTGCCGGTTGCGGCTACGCAGGGAGCTGAACACCATGTTGCAGCCCTGTATTGTGCACTTGTGTTTGATCTTGAGGTGAACAGCGTTGTAGTGGATCTTGAGCGTTCCTTTATCATAAAAGGTCTTTTCACAGGCGCTGCAGTAAACCCGTCCCTTCCTTGGCCCGCTGCCATTGTTTTTGTCAGGAGATCGCATGCTGGTCTCCGGGGACATCTGTGCCACCTCGGAACTGACAGAGGCATTGCATGGAGTCGAAGGAGCCTCGGAATACTCATCGCTGCCAGGGAATTCCTCTGCTTCCACTTTGGTGGCAGTTTCTTGGTGGGAGTTCCAGTTTCTTTCATTGTCTGATGCAACTGAAGCAGAACTGGAACCCAAGAGGCTGCTCTCAGTCGCAGGAATCTGAACTTCTTGCTTGGTTTTGTGGCTTTGTCTGTGACCCTGCTCGAAAAGGAAAGCATCTGTCGAGGAGCCGATCACAGGAGCCGTTGGGACAGGGCTGAGAAACTGAAACGGCAGCATGAAGGCCATACTGTTTATAAAGTTTTCAAAGTGGTGAATGTTGCTAGAGGTGACTTTTTCAATGTTAGCAGAAAGGCTAGGGCTTCTGTGGGAATTGCTTTCTATAAATGCCCGAATGTCTGAATCGGTTCTGGAGTTTGACACAGCTATTGCTTGTCCTTCCTTATCTTGGATGACCATGAGCTCCACTATTGACTTGGTCTCCCCAAAACGAAGAAATTGTTGCAATGTAGCGACCTCCTCTTCATAGGTCATAATGGCCCAGCGATCCAGTACTTTTCCTGTGGCATCCTAAAAATAAATATATTAAAAAATATATATATAGAGCCATCTTAATGCATAATTGCCTATGTATATAACAACGGGGCCAAAGGTTAGCTCACATCACATCTTTGAAATTAAATTAATTAAAATGATATGTTGTAACTCCAAACAGATTCTGCTTGCTTTAACATATTCAATTGATCTTTATTTAAATAGAATAAATGTAAAAAAAAAAAATGTAATTAGTGTACCACAGTGCGTGTATATATTTTTTATATATCTACTTATATACACACACACACACACACACACACACACACACACACACACACACACACACACACACACACACACAGCTTCATTTTTTCCTCATTTAAATCCTGTAGATTCATTCACTGTGTGTCCAATTATCTCTGAAATACAGCATCTCAGAGGCAGATGATAGAATGATATATAGTCTGGCTTCCCCAGCACAGCTGTACACACACAGAGAAGTGTTGAAGGGTTTTGAAACTCTGGTTTCGGATAACTTTGTGCTAGAGCTATGATAAATATTTCATCACACATCAAGTACTTAACGGCCTGTTGAGATTTTCCTATAAGGAGGGACAAAGGTGAATTAAACGCAAGGTCATGAATATTTCATGTTATCCTAATAGCCTTTGCTCCGCCTACAGCAGTTACTAGTGTTTTCCTGGGTGTCTGTACTGGTTGTGGTAGGGGGAGAAGCTACCACTGCGCCTCCATATCAATAATACCTAGTGTCAAATAACCCTGAGATAGGAAGATAAGAAAATAGGGGTGTCTCATTGAGAAATGCATTGCTATAGTATATGTGGCATGAGGTTTAGTTACCTGAAGGACATATCCTCGAATGTAATCCTGTAGGGTCCAGTCCAAAGCATTGAGGATCTGGACGACCTCCTCCTGTTTCAATACACTGAAGAGGCGGTCAAGGAGAATTTTAAGTCGGACTGGAATAGCTTGGGTTCCATATAGCATCAGACTGCTGATATCGAAGACCACGTTCGACTGGACTATCTCCACCTGACTGCCTTGATACAGGTGATGCACTTTAAGCTTGCTTAAAGCTAGAAAAAAAAAAGATGCAGGATAACATATGCACAAAGTATGCATCAGATTGGAAAAATAAGGGTGCAGCAAAAGTGAAAAACACATACCGTGTGCTACCCATCCATGCTGGCACTGTTCACATTGTCTTATTTTAATCTTTCCTGGTTTAAAGCACTCACAGTTGCAATTTACCAGGGTGCAGCAGATAGCCTGTTTAAAACAAAACAAAAACAAAAAAAAGAGAAAGAAACGTTTTAACTTTGGAGATCCAACATTTTATTCATTAATGTTTAAAGACCAGGCAAAGCGAACATGGATCTGTGCATTTATAGATTTCTAAAACCACGCCTTTAACCATCATTTGCAATGTAATTTTTTTATTGGCTGCATCAGTGATAAAGCAATATCCAAACATTGTATTTGCTTGCAGACCTTAAAATGACAGACTAAACAAGATTTTTAAAACCTGAAGTGCTGAATAATAAAGTATACTGGGACGCATCAGGGCTCTCCTAGAATAATGCTTCAGAGCTGAACAGAAGAAAGGAGTTTGGCAGAAGTATTGCATCCTTTCTCACATCTGTGTGTGAAGTAAGAAAGCCAGCCTATAAAGTGTTGGACATGATGAATCGACACGTTACAGTTACAACAGGGAGCTTCCATTCCATCACCGGCGGTTTTTCATTGATAGAGATAAGTTAAAAAAATGCACCTCAAGGTATCTTTAAATAATGCCCTTAAGAGTAAAGAAATTAGTCAAATGATCTGAAAGAAAAACATGAACCATGTCCACAATGCTATGAATAGCACAGATGCATATTGTAAATCTCACAACCATGTCCACAATGCCATGAATAGCACAGATGCATATTTTAAATCTCACGACTCTGCATAATTCTGCAATACTGGAAGGCCTCACGGTTAATAAAGGGCTGGGCACTGCTTGACACAGAGTTCGAAACCTTTGTCCAGGATGATTTTACTGGGTTTGGCAGGTGAAGAAATTGGAGCCCTAGGCACTGGTGACAGGCATATCACTGAACACAGGAAAGGCTTCCATTATGGCAACAGGCATCTATGATCCCAACGAACATCTGATCACGTATCTTTACCATCCAATTCTGCCGAGATTACTACATCCTCCAGTACTAGAAATCTGACTCAAGGGCAAGGGCTTTGCTAGCTCAGCTTCTTGCTGCGGTAAGGAAACCCCAATTGCTTTTCAGTTCTATAAAATGATGTCAGGAATTGCTCTAACAGCAAAGACCTTGTCAATGTGAGAAAGGAATCTCCTGCTTTACAAGCTTGCCTCTCGTGGGGGATTATCACTGTAACATTACAGCCTGAATATGTCTCGTACTGCTTTTACCTGTATAAATACATTGTTAAGACATTCTACAAGATCTAGCAACAGCCATAAGCTCATTGTTAAAGTTGTTTATTTACTTTCAAATTCATTTTAAAAAATGGCCACAAAAAAACTAAAATTAGAACGCCTTTTCACTTAACTAATAAATTGTCTGCACCGTTTAATTTACAGATGAAAATCACTGTGCGGCTTACTGATAAATTATAGAAACTTCTTCATTTGATGTCGACGTTTCGCTTTTAGCTTGTGTTGTATCGTTTTTCCTTTCAACTCAGTAAGAAATCTTCTTTCCCAGAGAAGGTCTGCTTGCATGGGCCTAAAGAAGTGAGTGACAGGAGGACCTCAGGCAGCTCCGGTGGCAAAGTGCAGCGCAGTCAGGGATCAGATCTGTTTTGCTGGCTTGGTTCAAGGAGACAGCACAGTATGTGATCTGCTGGAATGTAGGGAGGTGTTACCCGGGCCAGGCACATCAAGAGGAACGGGTTGTTTACATCTCGTGGAGAAAGAAGACAAGGAGATGACAGAAAATTCAGAATTTTTTTTTTTATTGGCTTCATAGAATCGTCAATGATTGATGATGGAAGTGCATAATGCTCCAGATTCCAGATGAAATATTAAAATTCTTTCTTGGACCAAGAGGTAGCTTTCTGTTTTGGCAGTTGAGGGGGGGGGGGGGGGGGGGGGGGGGGGGGGTTCTGAGATCTTCTATCTTTATGATACCTATTATTTGAGACCTTTAGTATTCTACCACACCACCCCAGGCTAACAAACACCACTGACCTGTACTCAGTCAAGATCATTGAGAAGGACCCCAAGCAATGCAGGTCCCTGACATAATGTGCCAACTGTATTGTGGGGATTAAACACTGACACACTGCACTGCTATCAAGGGTCATGTTATTGATTCAGCTAGCACCGTCTCCACAAACAGCAACACATGACAGTAATACACTGCTCTGTATGCTACAGTCACGTGGGACCTCACACATCCACAGCCTTACAAAATACAACTCCGCAGCCTTACGAAGGCTTCAGCCAATGGTTCTCCACTGCATCGGCACACAGCAAAATATATTACGCTACAATGTCATCAGACTGATGTTGAGCGATCTGTGCTATGTCTGATTCATTTATTTAAGTTCACTGAAACATGCTTCCGACATGCCCTATACAGAGTCAACCTAAATCTACATACAGTAGCATGGTGCCTTGCCAACTAGGGAAATAACTGCTCCGATTTACTTATGAAATCTATTTAATACTTTAAAACCCTGAAAAAGAAAAGCATTTCTATCAAGCTGTAAGCAATAAAAAACTAAGAAAGTTTTAGAAATATTTTGGTTATTGACTTGCATTATTTAGACAAATAATTTTTAAAAGTGAATTGCAAATATATATATAGACACACACACACACACACTCACACACACACACACACAAACACTAATATATATATATGTGCAGTCCCTTTGACTTTTGAAAACACAGTGACAGTCTTAGCTACACAAATAGGTCGGACACATTATTTACAATAGAATTGGGATACGTATTAAATGGGTGTCAGTAATGGCAGCAGCCTTTGGGGTTTTCCACGTTTCAGTAATAAATAATGCAGGCTCTGAATACCTTAGAATACTTGCGTACAGCCTTGGCAAAGCGGACACTGGGAGTTTACTAATGAAACATGATGTCTGCTTTAATAATGATTTTCCAGTAACAGCAAGGCACCTGATTTTCATTTAAAAGAATAAAGTGATGTGCAAAACCTTGAGTCTTAAAAGCAGCTAAATCCCATAATCATCAGGCACAAAACAAGCACGGTCCAGTCAGTGTAACTGCATTACCCACATAGAGCTCCTCTGCTGTAGCCTGTAATGTACATCTCAATCACTTCCAATGGTCAGATATTCAGCAATACCACTTCTTACTGAATGTGTCATTCCTTTTAATTAGTTGTGCATGCATTATATATATATATATATATATTATATACATACACACACACACACACACACAATTATTTTTTGTCCCCATGTGAAGATGTCATTTTGGAGTGCATATGTAAACAGAACAGATTCAATAATAGCACAAATAAAAATCATACGGGTATTTCAAAACTGGGCTGTTGGCAAACAGTTCCCTATGTTGGGATTTGTTTGACATGTAGTCATATTTTTGGTTCTTAATTGGTTTACTTAACATGTTGTTTTGTTAAAACAGGATTCTTTCTTTATGATCTAAACATTGTCAGTGTCTGTCTCTTGACTATATTAATCTTGGCCGCGCTGCTTTATATTTGTGCTTTATAGATCCCTTTATCATCAGCCCTTTATCATCAATAAGGAGGCCTGGTGGTCCAGTGGTTAAAGAAACGGTCTTGTTACCAGGAGGTTCTAGGTTCAATCGCAGATCAGCCACTGACCCACTGTGTGTGACCCTGAGCAAGTCCTTGTGCTCCGTCCTTCGGATGAGACGTCAAACCAAGGTCCTACTGCAATGACTCTGCAGCAGCAGTTGTGACGCATAGTACACAACTATCCTCTGTAAGTCATTTTGTATAAAGGCATCTGCTAAATTACTAAATAATAAATGCAGTGGAAAGAGATACCGGCTTTGCAACTTTAAGGGTGGCAGTATTTAAACCATGCCAGATCATTTTACAATACAGCATTTTCACATTTCTTGAGTAGTAATAATAAAATCAGTGATTCACCAAAACGAAGCAGGCAGGTCCCTGAGAAGTTTCTGAATGAATCTGCACAGCACGGAGATTCTGACACTTTGCCAAATACAGCACACTTAGTGCTTGGACCAGATCCTGCTATTGTTGCAAGCAGATTGTTTTTCCCTTCAGTGAAAGGTTTGTTCATTGACGGATGGTGACTGATGGAATTAAACAGGTCTGGTTGCTGGTATTCTTTGTTGTATCTGCAGGGAATGACCAGGGTGGAGGGGTTAAGAAACAGACATTTAAATTAACAGCTACTGAAAAAAGAATGCATCTGCAATAATCCAAACAGTACCTTGGTGCAAGTAGAACTTTTACATTGTGAATTCTCCAGACTTATCGACTGAGAGAGAAGGCACACAATTAATACCCTATCCAAGAACTCAAGTAAACGTTGCTTTTACTCTTGTTTCATTTGCGAGAGCTATATACGGCAATGCATTTTCACAGTTTGTTTAGCTGCGGTATAAAAGCCTATAGAAATTGCAGCAAAATTTATCAATGGGAATGAACTGGGATGCCCCCACCCCCACACACAAAATCAACAGAAACTGTTTTTTTTTCCTGTTAATGTTGTCACTCAGCTCTTAGGTATTGTATTGCACAGCCAGAGAAATCTAAAGCAGATGTCTGAAGGGGTATTCATCTCTCTCTGAGGAGTCTAGTTTTCCTTATTTTTGGTTCAAGGCTGGTTTCCCTACAAAACCTTGCAGAGGGATCCAAACAGACTAATTTACCTTAACCATTAGTGAGAACAAACAAAACCAAAACTATTAAGGACGTTAACAAAAAAAAAAAAAAAAGGTTTTCGTTTTATTTAAGCTACATAAAAACACAATATAAAAACTACATGCACACACAACATATTTTTTGTCTGCAGAGCCTGCACATTGATTTTTGCAAGGAATTTGTGTTTCGAGATATTCACATGTATGGATCATTTTCACCTTGAATGCAGCAGTATTGTCAATGGTTAGATGATCACCTCTTTCCACAGCTTCCAGTAGAGCTACAGTATGTATTTCTGCACAGACTCAGTTAGAAATACCTGCTGTTCCAGGAGAGTCCCTTCAAGCCCTCCCTTCCATACTGCCAGCGAGGCAACACCTCTAACCTGGGAATCAGGAGGCTTTAAAGTATAGATTAGAATCTATGCCTCTGCATGTGTATCAAATATATATGTTTGAAAAGAGGTATAACTGCTTCTTGAGCTGTGTAGACAGAAAAGTAACACACAGTGCAGTACACTTGCTATTCATACAAGAATATAAGATCTAAGACTCCAATATGTTTAAAATATAAGAATATGGTAAAGACATATAAATACTTTTTTTTTTAGAACTGCAGTAGTTTTATTGCATGTATTTGATGAATTCAGGGGGCAGGGATTATAATAACTCATATGCATTGTAGTAGAAACTCAACATCGCTGTACCTGCACATTCAAATTCCATGTCCACTCTCAATACAGCCTCACTACACTCTAGAGTTATTTGTCCCATTAAAAATGTACCTTAACTGTGTTTAAAAGTAAGCTGCTGTCATACAGCTGAGGTGTGTGTGTGTGTGATTAGTCAGGCTGGAGGAGTTTCAGAGAGGAGCAGCATGCATCTGTAGGAGGGAAACGCTTCTTGTGCAATTCATCTGCCAGACATGAACATCTAATGGCTTTTAAAAGTACCAAATAACACAATAAATGGGTGTGGCAAAGTGCCCGCCCCTGTGTGTATTTTGTGTATGTTGTGTGTTAATGTTGGTATATAGTCATTGGTAAACGGGATATAAACGGGTCTGTGTAACACGAGTGTTTAAAATGTATATTTGTATTTAGGCACGAGGATTGCACAGCACTTCACATGCAAGTAAAAAGTAATAATATGAGCATGGCGAATTGCACTTTATTAATTCACGTGCAGTTGTATCGCGACTCCAATTGAATGATTGATTAGCAATCGAGTTTCGGTACAGCTGCATAAAAACAACATGTTTTCACTCACTCGGGGTTGTGTGCTCGGTGAGTGGAGAACGGGGTTGGAAAGGAAGGTAATTGTAACAATAGTAATAGTTCAAATCAGCTCACCGTGTTTGTTTAGTGTTAGTCCGTTTTGTTTCATCTCTTTGTTTTGGCTACCAGTGCCACATCCTGTGTTTTGTTTGTCTTGCAACCTTTTATTTTTTGTCTGTCTGTGCATTATTAAATGCTGAGCGAGACCATTCGCTCAGCCTCACCAAACTCCATTTCTGTTGTTTATTTCCTGGTTCCTGGTTTCTGGTCTGACATCACCAACTGCAGCCATCTGTGACAATGGGCAATTATTAATACTGCATAAAATGGCAACAATAAGTATGACCTTCTTGTTTGTAGTGTTATTTATCTAATAAGGGTAGCGGCAGTGACATTTAAATGCAATCCTAGGGGACGGCAGACTTGTTTAATCTCAGTTTCTCAGCATTTTAGCTGAAAAATAAAAAAAATCACAAGCAGAAAAATGTTGGCTAGAAAAGATAGCTTGTGAACCTGGACCAGTGTATTTTAATTTTTTTATTTTATTTATTTATTTTTAATGAACCTGCAAACCTGAGGGATTGCTGTTCTTTTACTTTGCTGGTGCCAGAGCAGATGGTCTGCTTCAATCTTTTTCAGAGTACTAAAGAGAGGTAACATACATTGTGGCAGGTAATTGATTGCAATAGAGTAGGGAGCCCTGTATCCAATCGACAAGGTGAAGCCTGGACCAGAGCGAGAGAAAGAAAGAAAGACTTTGCTTGCAAGGCTACCACACACTTCCTTTAGAGCAAGAACAAAAGAGTACTTCATTCCCCATGTGTTTCCATTCCAGGTCTGCTGTTTGAACTTCGGCTGTCAATTGTGCCAAATTGTGCAGTACTACAAGGTTAGTTTGTGATCATGTGCTGCCTGCTTAGCGCCACAAGGGACAAGGTTGAAAGCCTCAATCTCATGTCACTTGGCATCAAAGCCATAAATACAGAACCTAGGTGAAGGTAAGCTTTAGACCAGACTAATAAAAACAAATCTTAGGTAGAACACACTGCAGGGGTGCTGGAACTAGGGGTGCATGGGCACCCCCTGGCATTGCATGGCTTCCGTCATATATAAGGGTTACAGTTTTGTTCAATGGCTTTCAGCACCCCCACTTTAAAAACTGTTCCAGTGCCACCAACACACTGTATATAAAATCTTACTTTACGGACCCAAACAAACTATATACAGTGTAGCTTTGACTAACCGTCAAATAAACTGACGAAAAATAAAAATAAAATTCTAAAATCAAGATTAATTCTAAATTAAAGATTGCCAATTATGTTTTTTTTTATTCAGACAAAATAACAACATTGGAATAAAAAGCTTTACAAATCTGTCTCCAAGTTAAAAATAAATAAATAAATAAATAAACAGATTGGAAAATTACGAGAAGTGTCTGATGTGCAATACTTGCCATTCAGTTACTGACACACAAGGACGATAGAGGTCTCTGTGTGCTGTGCAACTAGGACGAGTGTGGGAGAGGCAGCTACTTACTAATCCAACAGTCATAACTGTGGTCAAATGATGCACACTTATGAATAAAGCCTGCTGATAAGGGACACAAACAGCTCATTACAGACAAATGCCCCTAATCTGTGAAGCTTACAAAAACACACACAATTACCAAACCATGTCTCATCTGCACACACCTATGAAGCGTTTTCAGAACAAACAAAGCAGTACTTTACATGACCCGGTGCCCCACATATACAAATACAAATACATCGCAATCAAATTCAGTCTGCTGTAAACGCTTTCAAAGATGGCTGCTCGGCTAACTAGCAGCAGGTGTTACTAATTATGTCCTGAACTACAAACACTTTGCAGCTTAAGCGTTACAATGTGTAAGGAACCATGGCTAAACGAAACATGGTTTTATGAAACATGAATTGGAGACAACTGCTTTCACACTCAGTCGTAAACCTCCTTTCAACACAAAAGCATCACAAGATGAAAAACTAAGTGCAACAGCATCTGGAACTTTACAAACATATTTTTCTAATTAAATGACACGTCCAGGTAATAACATAGGGTACTAGAGAACAACCCCTGCGCAATTATCAAGGAAAAAAAAAAAGCCCCATGCTAGATATTGTAAAAATTCATGGATTAGGGATTACAAATTTCCTGGTGCAAAATATTTTGTCATGCTTCTGAAGGCATTTACTGTACATACTTTACAAAACTTGAACTGGTAGTCGATGACAATTATAAATACAAATACCATCAGTGAGATTTGACTCGAGGATTAGGATAGTGAGTTTGTATAATTTTTTTTTCTGTCAATTTTCTATGCTACACCAGCTGCACTGAAGAGAGTTAAGAGATTCTAAATGTCCAGCTGTCTTATAAATTTCAAAATACTTTAATTGAATCTAACCTCACAAACCTTGACTGACAAAGTATGTATCATCATCATCATCATCATCTTCATCTAAATGTGATTTCTTCAGGAGTCGTTTAATATACGCACAGTCCCATCCCTGACACAGAAAGCACCTACCATAGCAAAGCGATAAAGGGTTACCACAATTTAAAAACTCAAGCTCAAATATCCCAGAGACATTTCTTCATAAGTAAATGATTGCAGAGCACATTTTATTGCTACCCATACACTCATTAAGAAACAGCTTTGATTATAATGATATGGTTTTTATTACTCATCGTAATGTATCCATAACAAAATATCCAATTGTTTTCTCTACGGGTTAATAAATAATAATAATAATAAATAATAATAATAATAATAATAATAATAATAATAATAATAATAATAAATGCCTGGAAAACGACTTTGCTTCCATTTAATTTACTATCTTATTAGAAAACATCATAACTAGTCTGGGTTCTTTGCCGTATTCTTCTCTCTCAATATACTTCAGTAACAGTGTACTGTTATTTTCCGTCAAAGCAAGCTTGCTTTTGCTGAATATCACTGAAAGAATATAGGTGTTAAAATTCACAATGATGCTGAAGTACAAAGTATTTTTTTCAGCAATAATCTCAGAGTAAACTTTCAAGTTGAAGACTACAATAGCAAAGAAAAAACAAACACTCGCACAGTAGAAGGCTCACCATCTAAAGATACTTCTGGACAACGACTTCCTTTGAAAACCCGACACTTGTGTTTTCATTGTCGCCGAGTATCAGACCTCCCCTCTTGAATGCAGCTCAATACCATAAACCAACAGGTGCTTAAAAACAACATTTTATCTTCTCGATATACTTTATACAAATATTAGCAAAACTTTTAAAATCAAAACTAAAGTAATGCTATAGTTACCTGAGCCGCCATGAGAAAATAAATTAGACAAGTAAAAAAAAAGCAAAGAAAAAAAAAGCTTCTTTTTTTGTGAGGCTTCTAGTCTCGCAGTCTACAGCAAGACAGTGGCAGCTTTGCGGCCACAAAGAAAAGCAGCAAATGAGAAGAACATGTTAGTACACTGCATTTGAGAAAGTTTGGCTCCCAGCTATGCGCTGATTAATATCAGATCTCCCTCTTTGCTTGCCTCTTGACAATCTTGTCACATCTGGCTGACAAATCCTTGCAAGCTTATCCGAACCAAAGCAGAGCAGATCATGCTCAGAGAGTAGCTGGAAGGCGTTTGTAGCCCCAGTCAGGCACTGATGTACTATCATGAAACTAATGAAGCAGACTACGCTGGTAGGCTGCAGGAGCACGAAGCAGCACAACATGCCCAAGGGCCTGTGCTACATAACACAGAGTTAGCACACAGGAAGACAAGCCCAACGATCACATCTCACGCTTCAAGGAGCTAGGTTCCAGAAGAACGAAAAAAGTAAACGTACACATCGCACTGAAACCATTAAAAAAAAGACTTATTGCAAAGATGAAATATATCACCTTATTTTAGAATTGCAACAGTGACTTTCTCCTTAGTGTGTGCGTGTTATCCAGTATCTCCCATCTAATATACTCATATATAAAAACTTTGTTTTTTAATATATATATATATATATATATATATATATATATATATATATATATATATATATATATATATATATGCATTATTAGTACCATTGCGTATAATATTATATACAATAAGTGACACACGGTTTTACAGTGTCAACTAAAATGAAAAAGAAAAATCGTATATAAGATGATTGCACTAAGAACCCAGTAACAGTGTTTTCTGTACAGATTTTACAGGGATGAATGAGGAATTACAAAGTCTCTTAGGACAGATCTAAATGCATTTTATTGAATAAGAAAAATATGAAGTTAGTGTTTGGAGGGACACCAAGATAAACTAAATGTATACACAAACCGGGGGGAAAAGTTTTGAGAACTATAAATCATTCCAGTATATGTTAAATAAATATAGTAAAATCACATGAGGAGGAAAATAAATCTAGATAGTAAAAATGAATAAAATAGTTCCCTAAATTAGTTCCCTAATTTTAAAAACAGCAGGGGCTAGTTCAGTAGCAGTCTGCTAAATCCAAAAAGAAAAAAAAAACAAAAAACACATGCATCCTTTAATCATATTGACTTGCTGAGCAGATTTCTACTAAACTTTATCGTTCTATCTTAAAAAGAAAATACAAATAAGCTTGCCAGCTATCTGCTTGCTAAGTGCTGGCAGAACTTTGTGAAACTGGCCCCCAGAATGTCACAGATTGAGTGTGATGTTTCTCTAAAGTTGATCCTATGGGCTTTGTCGTAGCCTTTGTTTCACATTGTCTTGATTGTATTCATAAGACACAACTGTGACATTCAAAGTAAAAAAGCAAACTGAAAATCGACAAAAAAAAAAAAACACACACACAAGGAAGAGAACTGGAGACAAGCACGCCAGCAGTAAAACTATTCCATTAATGAAACATTCCAGCTAGAAACTACAGATCTGTTTTCTACTCTGGGGACATCAGACACAAAAATACCTCTCTGAGCAAAGCCCCTGTCTTACCACTCAAGAGACATGAATGCAAACTGGAACCAACTACAGCTTTAATCTTCCTGTAAAAGATTCCCTCAGTGTAAATTATACATTCCAAAATTAAACAACTGAGAGGTGCCCAAATCAAGTGCACGAGAACCTTTTTGATAGTTACACCATGGCTCTGGAAACTACAGTCACAACTTAAAACCGATGTTAGCTACAGATTAGAGAAACAGAAACAGTAAATATCTCTAAGCAGTCCTATTAAAAAAAAAAAAAAAAAAAAAAAAAAAAAAACTATTTTCTTTTATTATTATTATTTTTTCATAATACTGGACCTGTAAATAGGAAAACAGTAAACAGCAACAATAAGTAACACACTATGTGCATACAGTAATACAATTTGTGTGAAGATTTTGCTTTCTCAAACTTTTCTTGTTCATTCAGGGGAGTTGCCCATTAGCTGTCTGTGACATGCAGGGACACTCAGAAATAGTATGTGTGTGTACATGTTTCAGGGCTGGACTCATATTTATAGGAAATACCTTAAAAGCACAAAGCATGCTCACAACCATGCCACGCAAACACACTGCACAGTAAACACACACTTCACTGAAACACGTTACACAAAATGAGAGAAAAATAAGCCAAAAGCAATTTATAAAAAAAATAAACAAACAGCTTGCTACTGCTGTTTAGATTAACAAAACATTAAATAAAAAAATAACTACAGACAAGGTAGCTTTCTTACCTCAGACATTTTCATTAAATCGATGTTTCCAGGGAAACCACACAGTTTGCCATTCTCTAAGAGTTCTACCAAAGCAATGCTTCCAGCTCTCCTGCCTGTACAAGTACTAAAGCTGAAGAAGAACCATCACAGTCACACAGTCCGTCAGCTAGTCAGTCAGTCACACACACGCACACACAGACCCCTCTTTTACTCTCCCCTGGATCTAAACTACTCAACATGTGCAGTGTGTTCAAACTGCACAGGGGAGTGGAATGAGATCCTCCCACTCAGTGCTCTCCCGTGCTGGGGGAGGCTGCGTCTGCTTCTCACCTCTGGTACAGCCTCTCCCCTCAGCGTGGTGTGTTTGAGCATTCTCCCCAGAGTCACAGGGCAGTCCCCCCACACAGCTGGCTGGAAGAGGGCATGACACTCATCTTTCACAGAGACGTGATCAAAAGGCATCAGAAAGGCTCGAGGCACTCCGACTGCAGTCTGGAGAGAGTGTACCTCTGTGCTCCGGCTGCCCGAGTAATGCATTCAATCAATGCAGCGATTCTCTGCTGGGCTCAGGCTCTCACTCGGGAGTGCTGCTGGATGTGTTTTTATCTCTAATACCACTCTGTGAACAGCCCCGCTAACATGTTGTACCTTGTGCCAGGACTGGAAGGTGTGCCATTTACTCACAGCGCTTTTTTTTTTTTTTCTTTTTAAGAAAAGGGATTTATCTTTAAAAGCTAGGAGTGTGTTTCAGAAAGTGTTCACACTAATAGAAAACTAAAAACTACAGCAGATATTTAAATAAATAAAAAAGTGGACTTTGGAAAGGTTAATTTAAATTTTAGCAGTACTACTACTACTACAACTGACAATAAAATGATTAACATTCACTTATATTCATATTTCAGAAAAACAGCTGACAAGCCCCTGAACAATTCCACCACTTGACTTCCTCATTTATTGGTGTTTCCAGTGACGGGCATTTACAAGCAGTTAATTGTTTTTTAGAGTGAAGGCCCCCTTTTCATAAAGCATTAGCCTTTCAGGGGTAGACTTTGCACCCCATTTAAACACTAGTCTAATAACTGCAACATAAACATCCGAATATGGTATGGAATGTATTTTAGGTGTAAATTAGCTGAGCCCTTAATCTTTAAAAGTAGAAGCCAACTGCTCAGATCCTAATGCCTGCCAGCATACTTTGGCAAACTCTTTCAAAGTGTATCCTACAGGGTTGCTTAGCCTAAGCCGATATTTCTTTCAAAATGTTGTGACAACTTTTTTTTTTTTCTCACAGAATCACATGTCACAAGTAGAGTCCAAAAAAGGGTCAAGGGGCAAAGTACAGTGGTTAGTGCCAAATAATGAAATCCACTGCTAATAGAAAGACTTCTTCAAAGTGGGGTTACGAAAAAAAAGGTGTGCCTGCCACTAGAACAAAACTGTTTAAACAGGACGTTCCCCCCGGGGTGCGGCGCCTAATCCACAAATTACAACGCAAGTTTTAACAGGCATGTTCCATCTATCACTAGGAGCTCAGTAACTAACAAAAGGAAAACTAACCTGAAGATATTTTCAGTAGTTCTTAGTTACCATGTTTATAAACTACATACCTGCACGCTGAACATCACAAACTCTAAGTGAGTATGAGTCACATGCTTCTGAAAGTTTATTTCTCAAACAGGACAAAACAAGAAGAAAAAACTGAACATTTCCCAGCCTGGCCCGATTTATTATAGAATGGTCCCACAGTCGTGGTAATAAACATAATTTAGGGACCCATCATCCAAAACGCAGAGAATTCACGTATTATAGCACGCAGTATGGGTTTATCCAAGTTAGAAATCTATACAATTAAAATATGTTGTAAAATAAAGGAGTTCTTTTTTTTCATTCAGGAACCCCCCCCCCCCCCCCCCCCCCCCCCCTTTGCTTTTTTAACAACTAACAATTTGTAATATAGAGAAACTCACCTGTATGCTTATATTTTCCCATCTTATATTAAACTGAGCCCCATTCAATTTGAATTCTTTCACAGTCGGGTCAAGACCACCACTGGCGAAGCAAAGCAGGTTCCATGTGGTGGCTGTTGGAGGGGGCGTTGGTGGGGGGTGTGTGTTGGAGGACAGTGCGAAATACCATACATGGTGAGCAATGACAAGACAGCAGTAATCGTACTACAGTAGCAGTAGTACCTACACCAACTTAAAATCATATAACACATAAATAATAATAATTAAAAAAACATATCTAAAAAGTACAAAAAAAGAATACAAACTCAATACACAGTAACCACCCCCCCTCTACTCTTTGTTTAAGTCATGGGACTAGGTAGCTTTTTTTTACTTTCTACGTCTTCCCTCACTCAGGAAGCCCCTAGCTGTGAAAAAGTCAATATAAATGAACTGCATGCTGGGCAACTGATCCAGGTGTTGTTGAGCTCAAAGTTGTGACACAGGGGAAGGAGCATGGGCTCAATTAGCAGAGGGCTTGGATGTTTTTGGAACAGCAGCGGAACCCTGCCCAGACATCTGCAGTCAGCATTAGTGTAGCTCTACAGATTATAAAAGCCATCCCTGTCTGCCTTCACTTGAACTGACAAAGAAAAAAAATGGAAAGGCCAAGGGGATTCATCTGAGCCCATTCTTTCCACACAACTGCTTCAAGTGCCAGCTTCCCTCAAAACGGTTTGATTAACTTGGAATTGTAGTCAATAACCTGACCCCAGTTCAGAGAGGGCAGCTTTAATAGACAGTTTGATTGCATGGAGGGGCAAAGAGTACCAGCCACTTACAACTGCAGGGGAGCAGAGTTAAACATTGTTGCAAAGATCAGCCTTGTTTCTTTTCCAGAGAATAAACTGTGCATGTTGAGTCCCTTTCTCTGCAAGGCTCCGTAGTCAATTGATTTAACAATATTCCCTCCATTATTTTTTATTAAGAAAATAAAAGTTTCTGGGTGTCAGTAAAACACAACGATTATTAAAATAAAATTTAGTGATTCATTGAACCTGCTGCGTTGCTCGAACCAACTTTATAGTGAAACTGGAAGATATCATAGTGGAAAGAGAACAAGATCATTTGGTTCATGAAGTTCTCTCTTGAGTAAAACACATTCAATCAATGGCCTTCATTTCTGACAGCACCTCGTGGGACCACAGGAAAAATCAAGGGTATTGACTGCACCAGGACAGACTGAAGAAACATAAAATCCAGGCATAGCGATCTGTGATTAAACTGATTCTAGTAACTCCTGTCGTCTTTTATTCTGCGGCAGTGCAAGGCTGTGCAATAGAATATTCATGACTAAAAGCCTTGGATGACAGCTTAGCTAATATCATAGCTGATTCATATCAAAGCCACCTGGACGTCTGCCTTCACAAAATGCATTTTAAGTAGAACATTCTCAGATTTACATTAGTTTCATGAAAGATATCTGCAACATGCATGTCAGCGGACTTTCTATAATTACTGCAGACATCACCAAAAAAAAAAAAGAAAAAGTTTGTGAAGTGTATCATTTATTTGAATTCCCTTGTGCTGGTTTTTATATGCCTACAGACTCTTCAGGTCGATAGAATTTTCCACAGGGACATACCATTTTAAACAGAGCTCACCTGGGTGGATACATATTTAAAAAGCATGCTATCTCTCGAACTTCTAACGAAAAGGCAACATATAGAGCGAACACTGAAATGTGTCTGGAAGGAGATTAATCTTGTGCTAGCTACTTGGCAAACTTTCTAGGGTCAAGATAAAGCCTGACAATTCAGACACAAGTTATCTTTTATGCAAATCGTCCAAAAACGCCAAGAGGTAGGACAGTTTTAGAATAAAGATCACTTTGGCTCAACGCAGTTATTTCCTTGTGCTCTAGCACTCAAACGTGTGTGACAGAGTACAGTTAAAACTGGCTCACTGGTTTACAACATTAAAGGGTTGAAATACTCTCTCTGTGTCTGGATGAACTCAAGACCTCAGATTTGGAAATGCAGGTCTCCACTGAGGTGTTTAAAATTAAAATGGGACCTGCTTTAACGAGACAAAAAAACACAGACAAAAAAAAAACCACACACACACAGATACACAAACACGCAGTGTAGATAAATAATCTAGCTTCAAGCTAGATCGGCAAGAATAAACTTTGTACAACTTTCATGAGGAAATATTTTTATAATCTAACTGCAATTAAACCTTTACAAAGTTATCCCTGGAAATGCAATGAAATAACATTCACCAGACAGGTCTAGAATACACTACAGCCTTGTTGGTCCACAGACTGCATTATTAGAGTGATCCAAGACAGTGACACAGACCCGGCTGCACTCCGCCAGCTGCAGACTATAGATCCCTTTTAACGCATTTACCCCAGAGGACTCTGGTGGCTTGGTAAGTCAATTTGTCTTGGCCAGGTCACTGCCACTCAGATCATTAAGTCACACAAGAGAAAAGGAAATGGTTGTGATTAATAAAGGAGGCTTCTAGCTTGCTGCTGCATTTTTGTTGTCTGGTATTGACCAGAAATGTCCACATCAGACGAGAAATGCTTTTACAATAATCTGCTCTCACATCATGCTATATAATGGGTGCATTAGCAATGCATGTCTCTTTATAGCCAACACCTTGCTCTGTCTCTTACGAATTACTGTTTGCGTTATTTTGGGTTTGGCTGAGTGGTCTTTTTCAGAAGTAAAAAGTTTAGCATCCTTCATTCAAAAGACTAATAGTTGTGTGACTTAAGAGCTGCAGAGCAAAGCAGAACGCCTGCACAGAACTGTTCATGAAGAGACTTTTTGTTCTTGGACATGTACGTTTGCTCTGGCACTGAGGGACAGAGAGGCAGAAAGCATTTAAATTAACATTCTTTAGGGATACTGGGGTCACTTCAGTCCATGCCACTCCCCAGGAGACTCCCTCCCTGTGTCCCCAGGCTACAATCCTCTTCTTGGGCTTAGGGATCCAGGGAAACATCAGACCTAAAAATACCGTGTCAAGACAGAAACAGTGACCTTGTGAAATGCTAGGAGGAACCAAGCAAACAAATCAATGCTAACATGCATTTCAATCCATGCACTGGGATTCTCTGCAGTGCTTTCAAAACCTCTAAAAAGTTAAGACCTTGAAAACAACTTTTGCACTGGCATGGTATGAGAAAAAAAAAAAAAAAAAGCTTTTTATATTAGTTACAGTTAAAGGACTAATCATTTATATCTTTGCATTCTTTCTTAGCAGGTCCAAAGGGTAGCTTAGCAATCCCTGGTTGCTTCATAACAGACTACTGAAAAAAAGGCCACCTGGATAACATCAGTCTTGCCCAAGGTAAACACCACGGACATGTGGCCTGGCCTGCTGGCTAGCGCAGGTTAGGGGTCATGATGACAGACGAGTGACCCAAGCACCCTGAAAGGTAAAGATGTCTCTGGAATCTTTCACCAGTGGACAACACTCAGTGTTAAAGAAGGATCGTGCTGAGGAATGACATTCTGCGTTGCTGGCCTGTGGCATCTTTAACTGGGATCATCCAGCTGTCAGTGGTGTTAGCTGGCGCTACTATTAATTCCTGCATACTAATAATGTTTAAAATCATAGTCTTTTGTTAATAAAAATAATTACATATATTTTCACTATATTTGTTTGAAACATGATATAAAATATCAATATAAAAATTGACTTTGAAGTTACAAATACAGTATATAGCGACAAACATAATGCACATATACATTTAAATATCACAGGTCTGTTTATAAAAATCGTAAACTTACCCTAAAAACATTCTAGTTTGTCAAATCAGTTCTGTATATTTGTATTCTGTATTGAGAAAAATGATTTAAAAATGTGTATGGCCAGCAACTCTACAAAATATTTTGTTTCTTGTTGCAAGTTACTTTCAATTGAACTGTGAACGATGATAACTTCTCGTTTCACTGGAATGTGGGTAATGCTGAGCTAAGTCAACAGATCTTGATAAAGAGTCCTGTGCTTCCAAACTGACACAGGATTATATTTCCGCAGGTGAAAGCCATCCTAAGCTTGTCACCTCAAGGGGAAAAACTAACAGAGGGAGAGTAGCTTCTACCAATCTGCTGCTTTGTTTAGTCAATACAAGCATTTAAACATTGAACTACCCGACAGTGAACCAAGCAGCCTTCAATCTCAGTATCTCCCCCCTCCTTCACTCACTTAGAGATCACATCTGATAATGCTGACTCTCACACAAGCAATACATATGCCAGTTCTCTTTCGGGTGGTTCTGTAGAGGGCTGGGGTCAATTCCTGTTTTTCGTTTCCAATTGAATTTCTAATTTCTTTTTAAAATCAATTCCTTCAAAAAGAATTGGAATTGATATTTTAAAGACATTATAATTGTTACGATGGTTCAACTGCTTTAATTTAAAGCCTGCTTATTTTAACAGAATACTCCTGATTGCAATTCTGATCAGCAATGTGTTGGAATTCATTAAAAAGCAATTGGAATTGGAAATTGATTTAAAAAACCATAACACAGAGAAAAGTAAGTCGTCAAATCATAAGTGTGGAGAAATAATGATAACAAAAGACATAAGAATATTTTAAGTCCCACGAAGACAGATGTTATTATTCTAGGACCTTGTGTTTCATTTACAAATCTCTCTTTAATTAACACTAAAAATGAATCTGTAAATTGTCTTATGCATCAGCTACATGGAACAGAGAAATAGGATTCATTGTTCATGTAGTCACACCTTTACTCGCTCAAACCAGGCACAGATATTTGAGGTTGCATTTTGTGCACAGAAGTCAGCTAATTTGCATGTCTGCTTTTTTAAAATATGCACACAGCGGTTGTACAAAGTGCTCTTTCAGAAAAAGTGAAGATTGAGACCTTGTACTCTTAAGAAGCAGGTATGGAGCAGTTAGGCACATAAATATAAGGTTTGACTGGATGATTACCTACTGTACACCTCTGCACAGTAAATATTCATTCACAATGTCAAAAAAAAACACAACTTCCCAGGAAGGATTCGCAATAATCTGTAATGAATCTTACTGAGAACTTACTGTGAATGTCGGGCTAGAAGACCGGCTTGGGCTCCTAACCCCTACGTACCATGCCCTCTTTAAACACAAACACTGGGATTCACTGGAAGCAGCACATCTAAGCTGGGGATGTAGCTTGACCTCACACAAGCTTATATCAAATCCTGTTGACATGAGATGAAAACTTTTCTATAGGGAACGAGTGAGGCAATAAAGGACAGGTGAACCGCTGAAGCTTGCTTTCCTGCGTACATGCTCTCGAACTGTTTGGGTCTCATTTACGGAACATTTTTCTCATCTTCCTTTGTTAGCTGTTGTAGAACGGCTTATCTTTTGGTCCCCTCTCCCCCACCCGCCCCAATACTGCAGCTCTTCCCCAATACTACAGCTCCTCCCCCAAGCCTCCCCATCACATATCTCACATACTTTAATATCTCACATATCTTTAATATTTAAACATGGTACAATTATACACGCAGTGACTGAAGGGGATATTGTACAACTGTCAAGACACACTGCATTAGGGTCATTTCAATTATTGTTTTGTGATGGTTCTATTGGGAGTTTCTCAATATTTGTCAGCGTCCGATTTATTTTTTTCTAGGCTGTATTACGATGAACTAATGTCCCAAGTGTGTTCAGTTTTCAATTACAGAACTGTAAGAAGTGCCAGATAGCGTGTGTCGTGTTGCAGTGGAAGAAGTGCCAATGCTTTTCAGATAGCGTGTGTCGTGTTGCAGTGGAAGAAGTGCCAATGCTTTTCAGATAGCGTGTTGCAGTGGAAGAAGTGCCAATGCTTTTCAGATAGCGTGTGTCGTGTTGCAGTGGAAGAAGTGCCAATGCTTTTCAGATAGCGTGTGTCGTGTTGCGAGGCTCTTGTTTTCCAATCAGATCTGTGCCTAGCTGACCAGGGCTGCCGGCTCACTGTGGGTTTCTCAGCAGCTGGACGACAGATCCAGTCAACACCTCTCTAATGAAGGAGGGGGCCACTATAAAAGGGGATCCACTGACACCAATTTATACTTTTCCAGGCATTTAAAAGGAACACTTTTTAAAACTTTTTTTTTTTTCTTTCCTGAATCAAATAACTATTTTGTCTAGGAGTTGATGTTCTGTCTACAGTTTCTAAAATTCCTTGGTTTGGCTTGTTTTCAGATATTTTATTTGAAACAAATATTTCATATTTATTTTTCGCTATCTTAAAACCTGAAGCTGGAATCATCAGGGCCTTACTCATGTGTTAAGATGAATTTTTTTTTTTTTTTTTTAATGTTAAATAAATGTGGTGACATTAATAAAAGTGTTATTATTAAACAGCTCAATACTTTGCTAGATAAACATTATGGGTTGTATTCAAAAAACATTTCTAAGCTTTTACTGCTGTACATATATTTCATGTTCAGCAATACAAATTAAAAAGCAGCACATGCTTAATATCATTCTACTGAGTATATTATTATACTGCATAGCTTCTATATTTACATGAACCACAATATGAAGCTCATTCTGTAACTTTAAAGGGAAGCCCCTGTGAATGGATACATAACAGCCACTCTGAAATTCAGCAATGGGTTTTCAAAGCGACTGACACGCAGAAGCACTTAGAAACAACGTCCTGCATACATCTGCAGTGCAGGACTCAGGCCTCACTGAAAGCTGATAACACATGCTGCAAGCATCAGTGATATTCACAACCAAGCTCAAAACTGCCACCCCAGCTCTTTAAGGTGTGTACTACTTAATATAACATGCACAGGGTGCATACACTTAATAATTACAGGACTGGGTAATAGTTAAAATCACAGCTGTACTGTAATTAACATACTTGATCTGAAGAGTGAAGTTATTGGTCTCCCTAGAATAGCTGGAATTAAGGTCACAGGAGAGCAAGCTCAGATTTCTGAGGTAACCCCTCAGGAGACGCTGTAAATTGAAGAAGGCAGCAAACATGCTCTGGCAAACTCAAGACTTCCTCTGGCAAATATGGTGGTATGTATGTATGTGTGTGTGTGTATGCATGCATGAGTTTACTGGAATTCAAACCATTATTCTTCTGAACAAATCAAAAGTTTGAAAAGATGTTTTCAAAGTCATCAATTCTGAGGAAAATCTAAAAGCGCGTTAAGTCTACTGTCCCTTTAAATACAGACGTGAAATTCTGCCATCTCAGACATGTTGCAAACCTTACTAGCAAAACCTTTTCCAAAGCACTGCGTGATTCTACATGACATGTACTCAAGAAAATCCTACAAAGGGGTTGATTGAGAGTTAAACTATTGAAAGTACCTCACCTACAAATGTGGTTAAATACACTTGGGACCATTGCAAATGCTGCGCCATACAATAACATTTTAATACCAAAACTTTTCTTTTAGACTTCTATTACTCACTCCTATACACACACGTATGCTTTAAATGTCTTATGCTGGCCAACTTTATACAGTATCCCAACTAATGGTACAATTCGAAAAGCCCCAAATCCCTTGTTTGCTCATGAGGGTCAAAGAAGACTATTTTTTATCAAATCGGCCTACCCTTCATGTTGATGTAACGAAGTGCATGGGGGGGTGGGGTTGCTGATGAAATTGGAAAAGCATGTGCAGATAAAAATCAACCTCAGACAGATTCAGACACTTCCAGCCACTCCACAGATGCCCCAGTGCTGGGAGCCACCCTCCCAGGAGAGATGATTCACCTGGAAGGAGGGCCAAGCGCTGCCAGAT